>NW_007579466.1:0-46513 GCF_000690725.1 Stegastes partitus | reverse complement strand
AAGTTTGTTGGATGAACTGGGCTGAACTGCAGGCTGTGCTTACACACAGCAGATAGGAGACAGGGATGGAAAGTAATATAAAATGTAGGGGTACCATTTATTTCCAGTATTGGTACCACCTGTGGACACTTGGGGAAAAAGAGCATTTTTTTTGTTTTAAATTTTGCAAATACATCACCAAATAAATTCAGCTTCTTTTTTTTTCAATAACTTAAGGCATTATAGCGGTGCTAAACGACACAAAAGACATTTCTGTTCTCTCTACTTTGTTTCCCCAGAGGTGCAGCACTTTGTATTGCAGTGACAAATGAGCCAACAGTAAGTAAAAATGTTGCAGGAGCAAAAAACACCCATGGGGATCAGGGGGTTAAACCTGTCACAGGTTGTAGTCGTGTACAGTTGTTAATTATCCAGTGACTGTTCAATAACTAATTGAGCAACCCCTTTGGCGTTCCCAAGCCCCAACCCCAAGAGTCACAGATATAGCTTTCTCTGTGTCACAGACCTCCATTGTTGTTCAAAAACAATGAAAAAATCAATGAGCCAGCTGTTCCGCTGAGTTACATGCACTAGGCAGGTTGAGGGGAGAAGAGGGGGATGTCATACCCCTTGTTAGCAAAATTACCAAAATACATCCCCCTTGTTATGCATGGCTCACTGTAGGAGCCAGGAGGTGCTCCCACTGGGCGAATGCCACATATAAATAAAATCATATTAAATCACCTCCTGGTTGCATGTCTTCATTATGATGAACACGGGAACTATAGGTTATTTACAATATATACTGTTAACCTTGCAGCAAACTGTAAATACTCCTGCAGGAAATGTATATTGCTCAGATAAATACACTCAAGGGTTCTTTGCTGCTACGGCCTTACTTTTTATACCATTAGTTTAGAGTGGCCGATGCTAGATAATGGTAAATGGTCTGCACTTACACAGCACTTTCCTATATTAGTGCTACTCAAAGCACCTTACAATGGTTCTCATGCTGTCAATCACACACCAGTGGCGGACAACCCAGTATGTGGAAGATTCGGGGTGAACGTCAACCTTGGGCCAACAACTACCAACAATAACTTTTTTGATTCTGTTTTAACTGTTGTGCATTTGTGGTACCGTTACGCTACATTTGGTTCAGTATTACACTTAAATGCATCATTTACAACAGCAAAACTGAGAGATGCTTAATTTCTAAGCGGCTGTTCTTGTGGCGGGAACCGTCACCATAGCAACCTGGAAAAGCACAGGAGCTTTGTGTTTAGCATTTGCACGGGTGCATTTTAACCCATCCATCCATCCATCCATCCATCCATCCATCTATTATCCATACACCACTTAATTAGCACACTCACTTTCACACCTACAGACAATTTAGAATCAATTAACCAATTAACCTCAACATATTTTTGGACTGTGGGAGGAAGTCAGAGAACCCCAAGAGAAGCCATGTGCATGGGGAGAACGTGCAAATTCCACACAAAAACATCCCAGGCGTCCTGACCAGAACACGAACCAGGGATCTTCTAGCTGCAAGGCGACACTGCTAGCAGCCTCGCATTTTCACCCAAATTGTGATTATTTTTTCTTAAACCTAACCAATTAGTTATGCTGCCTAATTGGAATTTTTCATTGCGAGACAAACCAGCCAATCACATGACTTATAATTTGGAAGTAACATCATGTGGATGCAGGTCAATAGAAAAGAATGAAGGGACAAAAAACACAACACAGTTTTACAGCCTTTCTTATAGGAGTAACATGTTTAGTGCTGCAGACCAGTTGCTACATTTTCATCACTCAGTGTTGCTGCTTGTGACCAGCGGCAAAATCACACTGAATGAAAACAGTTCCTCTCAATTTTAGGAACATGTGTTAAAGATTAAAGTCCTCAGATGTTTTCTAAAAATATAAATATATCATGCTTTGTTATTGTATGTCTTCAGTTGGAACCAGTTGGCTTTGGGCTGAGACATCTAAAATCATCCAGCGACAGATTTACAAATTAGCAGGTTTTTTTTTTTTTTTTTTGTCTTTTCTCAGGATTTGTTGACAATAACAAACACAGAGTAACACCAACCACATCCTTCATGTAAACGGCTGCCAACAAGTTGGATCAAATCTGAGGCAACATTTTCAACGAATGCAACAAGAACACGGAAATTTCATTTTATATTCAAAGTGTTTGTAGTTGGTCCACAACCGCTCCAAATGTAAAAAAATAAAATACAATAAATGAGTGAGAAGGGAAATCAACTGTGTCAGGAAGATGGATGGAAAAGGTACAAAGCTTGGGTAGCACGCTAACAAACTCCATTTTGTGTTGCTGCAGCTGTTTCCATGGAGCTCTCTGTCGCTCTCTTTCGCTCTCCCTCTCTTTCTTTCTGTGTGTCTCCACTCCATCTCTCTCTCTCTCTCTACACACACACACACACACACACACACACACACACACACACACAAGTGTCTGAAAGAGGATTCAGCTGTGTGAGTCAATCTGCAACCAACCGCAACTCGGAGAGAACCTCTCGTTCTCTCAAACAGACTCTTCTCCTCTCCTCTGTCGCTCCTGCATCACGCCCATCTCATCATTTTTTTTTTTTCATCTTCATTACAATAATTTCTTAATTTATTCTAAACCCCAGTCACAACAACAAACCCCACATTCAGCCACTCAATTACCGTGATTTTGATACATGAGAAGCACCTCAACAAGAAGCACAGCAACCACTGTATTTACTTCTTTTTTTTTCTTCTTTTTTTTTTGATGTAGCAATCAGCAGTGCTCATTACACCTAGGTGCCCTACAAAGATGCCCCAGAAAAATGTCCTTGAAGGAGGAGGTGAAGGTGTTGGGGGAAAAAAAAAAAGAGGAAAAGATGCTTACCGAGGACTCCGACGCGGTAGTTGAGAGTGATAACGATGACATTTCCGTAGCTGGCCAGGACGCTCCCATCGATCATGTTGCCCGTCCCCTCCATGTAGGATCCTCCGTGGATGTAGACCATCACAGGCTTGGCCCCGGTGTCTCGTATGTCTGCAAGAGCGGCCATCATTAACACATTCACATTGTCGTCCACCCACTCCGATCAAGGGTCAGCTCAGATTCAGATTACAGCAGTAACAGCACATGGTGGCCACAAACAGACAAGCTCACCTCCCAGATACCAGCTGTAATCGCACAGTCTGCTGGCCTACTAATGGAAATGGAAGCAATGCTCTATGCTATCTGCTCTATGGGAAACAAATTAATGTCCACTCTTTATGTCGAGTTCAACTCTATTATAGTAATCGGCCATCTCGGCTGAAAATGTGGCTAGTCATTTGGCTCCTATAAACCAAACTATTAGGTTTGCATTTGTTTTGCATTGCCTTCCAGGAGGCAGACCCCCTTCCTAATATAGACACGCAGGAAGCCATTAGGGAGAATAAAGAGAGAGGTACTCTGACACATCTCCTAAGCAGGGAGAAGGCTAATCTGGCTTGACAGTGATAGGGGAAAACGCACTGGCTAATTACACATTGCTACCTTGCGCCTCCTTTTTACACAGGCCTATCATGCTGCAACAATTTATTTGCCCAGTCCTGCTTGGAATTGCAGGCAGTTAAATTTCTCCTTCAGTTTCGGTAAAATGTTGTTTATTTTATTCCCAAAGCAGGGTTTGATACCCAGCTGGAGCGACACTCCAGCCAGATAAAGCACATCCAGAGGTAGAGGGAAGAAAAAAGCCTCCTCTGTCTGAGGAATAGACTGAATTACTGACTGGCTAGCGAGAGCTGGGAGACAAGACAAGAAACTCTCTCTCATTTTCACTCCTGCTCCCACCTCCCCCCGTCGTTCTGTGTAGCTTCTCGCCTTCCCCTCCCTCACTTTGTATCGCTTTCACTCACAGACTCTCCCCTGTCTCTCCCCCGTTTCTCTCCCGCCTTCCCTCCATCTCTGTCCAACTCCCTGCCTCTCTTTTCTCCCTCTAAGCCCTGAGAGTGGTGAGAATGAGAAGGGGTAGGAGGGCAAAGAGTGAGGAAGACAGAGTGAGAGAGAGAGAGAGAGAGAGAGAGAGAGAGAGACAGAGGGAGGGGGGGAAGGCAGAAACAGGAAGGAAGGAAGGAAGGAAGGAAGGAAGGAAGGAAGGAAGGAAGGAAGGTGTAGAGAAGGGAGTAAAAGCAGGAAAAAGGGGAAAGATGAAATAAAGACAGCAGAAAAAAGAAGGAAAGCAATGGGCTCAGATTTAAAGGGTGGTATTGTATTCTGGTTGCTATGGTGACTGAGAGCCAAAATTCAAATCCTGAAGAACAGCTAATCGCAGACTACATCCTGCACAGCCCAATCTGCATCGATCTGCAGGCTCTCCTCGTCATTATGCACCCCCCCCATCACATTAGCATGCTAAACACACAGGACAACTACTAAAATGCACTTTGTAGCGACAAGTTTTTTTTTTTTTTTTTTTTTTTTTTTCTCCCCCCATAACTCCCTATAGCAGAGCTTAGACTCGATTCGCATTATTCCCTTGGTTATTCATGGCCCTGCTACGTTTAAAAGCAAAGCAATAACTTGTATATGATGTGGCTTTATTTACGGCTTCCTTTATCTTGCTGGTATCTGAGAAGGCTACACAGTGAAATGTGATTTATAGCTGACACTTCTCTATGCACACACTTATCTTAGACAAGAGGAGGAGGGGGATGCATGGGGTGAGAAAGCATGAAAAGTACAGTCAGAGAGGGGAGAAGGGGAGGAGAGGGGGAGGAGGGAGGGGGGGAGAGGGCAGCAAAACGATATCCTAACACAAGCTATTCAAACAAATGGGCCACAGATACAAAGAGAATGGTAGAGAGGAAGAAGGAACAGGGGGCAGAAATAAGAAAAAGAGATTAGTCATGTCAATGTTATCAGTCACCTCTTTTGTTGATTCACATCGTGTCTCCATGACAACAGTTAAATCCCTTCGGAAGAGCGACACAAAACATTGAAGCTTCACTTGTTCTAATCTATTTATTGAGTTGATCTGATGTGGGAGGTGTCACATAGATGTGATATACAGTTCTCACTGACACTGGTTTGTTGTCAGAGCCACAGACACATGCAACAGATCCCAATTGGATTTTGGTTTACAGTGACAAAAATCATTATCATCTCTGGATAGGTTTTTTTTTACCGTGGCACGGCATGACTCGGAGGAAATGAGATGAGTAGCTCTTATTAACCAATCAGATTTGAGTTTTATTGGTCACTGTGGGTGGCCTAATCTGGCGAAACAGGTGACTAAGCGGCTACCTCAAAAGGCTGCTTCCTGATTCACTACTTCTCCGAGGCAAACACATCATTACATCAACACACACATATTCATAGCATCGAGATTTAGCACAGAGCTGTGGTAGGAAAAAACAAAAACAAAACAGAGATATGTTTATTAATGCACAAACTGGTATATTTGCAATACAACTCCATGCACAATGAGTTCAAAATATATATATATTTTTAAAAGAAGACAAATAAACTCATGTTTTGGAGATGAGAGAGGGGGGGGGGAAAATGATGGAAATGTAGATGAAAGCTGATGTGCAATGATGAATGAGCTGAACAGAAAAAGTAATTTATGTACAGTAACACATCAGTTTTCTCGCATATTTCCTCTCAAGTGAGCTCATGCAGCATCTACTTCACACACATTCACACACTCCCAGCGCAGATTAACAAAAAAGCAAATATTTGTAGAAGAGTTGAAGAAATAAATCGCACAAAGAATAGATAAATCAACGGTTTTCTGTTTGGACACTAGGGACAGTCACACCTACAAATATATCACAGGGCATGAATTTTAGCAGGGACTGAGGGGCACAACCTTTCATAGGTACCTCACAGTGGTTATGGACTGATTGGAGTGTCAGTGGGAGGCATAACTCAGGCCTGAGCTGAGCCTCTAAGTGTTGCTGCTGCAAGTGAAACCCACCAGGAGGGCTCCAAGCACTCCTACCTTCCTCCTCTATCTTATTTTCTCTCTCCACCTGTACCTCCACCTTTTTGTCCTTTGCCTCGCACTCCATTGAAAGCAGTCAGTCATATATCTGACGTTAAGCGCCTCAGAACCGGCCTTGACACTCCGGAGTGGAACAGGACAAAGGCGAGTGGAGATAAGTGTCGGTGGCATTCACTGTGTCAACACTTGGTGAAACATGGTGGCTGTCAGCGGCTATCAGTGAGGTCTGAGGTAGGGGGGAACGGGTGACAATGTCCTGATGTGGCAGGACATGACATGTACCCTACTGTAGTTCTCTTGTCAGGCCAAGCTTCACGGTTCGCTCATGACAAGTCCATTACTGCCCATGTTCACGTTCAAGAACTGCATATAGTTTATCTGGGGAGCTTCAAAACAGGCGGTGTAATTACAGCAAATTATACAGCAGCTAATGTCAATGTACAAGTCACTGACAGTGTTCTGAATGTCACCGGATGTCTGCTTAATATTCCTTTAAAAGTGAACCAAATGAACTTGCACTGTGTAGCCAGACCTCGGAGAGGAAAATAGGCTGAAGCGAAGGAACACACAGTGACAAATTTTCTATTCTGGACTTACAAAAGACAGTGCAGGGAGGACCAAAAAAAAACCAAAAACTGTTGCACAGCTGTTGCTATTTTAAGCTAGTGGACTTTGAGAGCCTGCACATCATCAGGAGTGATGGGATGGGTGGGACAAAGAACACCTTATAGCTCAACTATGTCAGACTCCAGTGTTCTCCACAACACACCTGACATTTCTGAGTAACTGACGCCTTGTGTACCTGCATAGACAGAAAATCTGAACATTGGGTTGGGTCTGTGTGAGCGTGTGTGTCTCTACTATGAATCTTGACATCGCTAAAGTAAATGTAATGGGAGAAATGACCTTTGTGCAAAGGTGACTTTGTGCTCCGCGGCCGCTAAATATGATGTTGGCAACAGGGCAGAAAGAGTGTATAAGTATGAGGATAGAGAAAAGAGGGATGGGGATAGATGCTGGCTGAGTAAAATGAAAGGAGAGACACCGTGGGAAGCCTACGAGGCTATTAGCCAAAGCCCTCTGTAGCTGGCCTGGATCTAGATGAGAGGAGGAAGCAGTAGAGGTGCTGTCATCCCTAAGACTCACAGACAGCTGTTTGCTCCCCGAGTGAAAGAGGGGTAACCCTTTAGTCTTTCAAGGAAGCCTGCTGTCCTCAGTGCAAGCCACAAAAGCTGACAATATACTGTACAAACGCACTGAAGGTTGACGCCAGCACACCAACAAACACATTAAAGTGCACAAACCCCTGAGACGTGCTGTGGCATTGAATAAGGAAAGAGTCAAAGTGTCTCAGTAAACTAATTCAAAGGCTATCTCTGTTCTATTCCTCAGAATATGTAAAGGCAGTGGGGTTTTTTTTTTTTTTCGTTTTTTCCCCCCATGTTTTTGCCTTCCCAATTATTTCATGCCACTCAAGAGTAAAGCACAAAGAAAAAAAAAAACTTGATGACAGTAACAGTCTGGTTTTCCCATCCTTTGAAATGGCTCAAATGATGCCCTTGTGGATCAGCCATTAGCAGCAAAGCTTATCTTGGAAAGAAGCTGAGCAGCAGCATTCCAAAGATCTCTGCATAAATGGGCTTCAAGGGGGCATGATTCCTCGTCGCTGCCACATCAGAGAGAATAGAATAGTGGCAGAATGTAGAGAATGGTGTGTGAATTGCCCCCACTGTCGATTCACCACTCTCCAGGCTGCCTGAGCTGAGCTGAGGGCTTTGCTGGATGGGGATCCAGTCAGGCCTGTGCAATGGAATTAATGGTAATACCCAGGCAGGTGGAGCTCAGCTCTGCTCCCTGGCACAGCAGCAATGGAGAGTGCTGGTATGTCTGTGTGTGTGTGTGTGTGTGTGTGTCTGCGTATATATATGTCTGTCGTCTGTCTTCTAAACAGCGCTTGCCTCCAAGCTGTAGATGCAAGCATTGTTTATATGAACAAGCGTGTGCATGTGTGCACTGATATAATGGACGTGAGTATACATGTCTGAGTGCGTGCACGCTGGGAGGAAGCATCCTTTTTGATTAGAACTAGAGTTTCAAAGTGCCAAATGACAGACCTACACGCAGATCTATTTTTCATCAGTGGGAGAGGGCTGAGGCAGCAGTGGTGCGAGACACTCTAGAGGTGGAGTGGGGACGGCCGCCTCTCCCTGCCTATCACTGGGCACAGTACCTTGGCACCACTGCCGTGTTCCACCTGGGAGATTTAGCTCCTACACAGCCTCACTTCCTCTATTTACATGCCCACCTTTATCTAACAACAGCAGGTAGGTGATTGAAAGCTTGCACTCCCTTTTACAGTGCAATAACAGCCTCTGTAAAATTGAGTCTTGATTGTGGGTTGGTGTAAATCACAGCAACTTGGCCCACACGCCTGTGTTGCTGGAGGGAGCGTCGTGTAGAATTTGAATGCACTTTGGGGGTGCCAGGGGGTTGACTGTTGCTCAGACAGGCGGACGCACAATGGGACAGACGGCAAGACACAGGAAGAGACAAACAGCCAGAAAGGCTAAGAGGGACAGCCTCAGCGACAGCCAGCAGACAGAAAGAAATATGCAGTATTAAAAGGTATTAAATTTCCCCCAACGTATTTCATGTTGCTTATCTCTTCATCTCACTTGAATGCTTTTATTGGCTGTTCCACAGTCTTTTTATTGTAAATGTATATCTTACTACTATCACATATGTTACATTTCTTTGGCCATAAAAAAAAAGAAGTCATTTATTGTTGCAATATTTATTTGGATTAGAATTTCAAAACGCGTCTAGAGGGTAATAACAGAGAGGAGGGCAGTTCAGATATTTTGGAGAAGGGGGGGAGCGAATTAGCCCAGATAGACAGACTGCCAACTGAGACAGCATGGTAATGCTGGGATGAACAGACTGGGAGATGGAGGGGGTTAGACAGAGAAACCAGACAAGACAGTAGCTCTCTCAACTGAATGAGAATATGTGGATAAGTGGTGCATCAGCGAGAGAGTGAGAGAGTGGGAGTTCTGCTTGTGTTCTGATTCTACTTGCCCTTTAACTTGAATACAAATGTTTGATTCTCATTGGTAATGTGTGCAGTACATTAACTGTAGACAAGGAGACTGCCATTACCCGCAATAATATTACAGATACTTGTGAGAGCGGTAGTATGTAAGACAGCTTACAAGGACTTTGTGGTTTGTACTCTACCATCCTTCAGTGAGGAAAGTTGTTTCTGTACCAAAGTAACAGTTCTCTGTGGGAGGAATTACAGAGGAACAAAAGGGTGTCCCCGAACACTGGTTTCATATGTCGGGCCATGACAGTTCGACATATTCACCAGAACAATGAAAATCTTCTGGATCATATTTAGGGATTGATGGGCAACTCTGTCACACATGCATTAGTTACAGTGCTGTGGCAGAGATTCTGTTGGGACCGTATTGTGCTTCTACGGTGATGCTCTGTAAATAGCATTAGTTGCGCTCAGTAAAGAATAGACTTGTCACATTTTCAGTGAGGCTAGTCTAGCACAACAGCTTGGAGACCAAGCCACTGTGTACGCATGCAAAGACTTGCCAGACAAAGGGATCGGCACTTGTCAGCAATTTTAAACGGACTTAGGGCTACATACTGACGCATGTGGGCCTGCTTGAAGGAAGAAAAACCTGTGCACGCATACACACAGTCAAATCGAAGACTGACGGCAATTTGGCTTCAGTTGCAACAGCTCGCCCTGGGCTTGAATGAGAAAACACCTGTGTGTCAAGGTGGTGCCATGGCAACGCTTCCTGTTCTGTGATCAAGGCCAGCGTGAGGCTTCTTCTTCAGAGAAGAGCCCACTGGCAAAGAGGAAGGCGCTTCCCTGCAAACTCTTAAACATCTGGAAAGAACCCAGCTGGGTGTAAAACCCAACGCAGGACCCACAGTAAGCTACCGTTCATTGTGCCAACATTCAAGACAAATAAATGAAAAGATACGGCAATTTAGCGTGACGTGTCCTCTCCGCTGCCAAATACACGGTCCATATGCACTAAACATGTGCAGAGGTCCCTAACAGCTTCGCTCCAAACATAAAGCAAAATCTTGTTCACCAAATGTACACATAACACGCAAGATTCCAATCTGTCCACAACAAACAAATGGAGCATGAATCAAAGGCTTTACCTTGATACCCAACATCATGCTTGCATCACCTACCCTACAGTGGCGAAGGAAGACAAGGGCGGAGCGATATCAAGGGTTTGATTTAGATTCAGAGACTTAAGCCGTTTCTGTTGCAGCACAAGAATCGTCTCTCATTCTAATCTCGGCAGAGATCCACCCTGAGCCAGGAATATCCCAAGATAAATATGGAAAGTGAACAATGCGATTGCTGAGCAGCAACTTCCCATTTTCTACACCTCTCGCCTCTAATCCTCTCCAGCAGCACTCCTGAACTGCCGCTCCTCATCTAAATCTGCTGGCAGACCTGGTGAACAGTCTGATATTACACTACTGCCTCACTTTCCATCTGCCATTATCGCCACCAATACAGCTGCTGGCCACACCTTAAGAAGACGGACTCTCCTCTTGTAATAACAGTTGCTCCAGTCGCTATGTGAGATATTAAAATTACTCAACCTGGGCTTGGTTATCTAGACAGCGGCTAGATCCTATCTGACTCTAAAGCCAAACACTCTTTTCACTGACTGAATTTAAGATGCTTAGGAACAAAGCACATTCACTCACATGCACTCTTTTTTTTTTGACAACACTGCTCTATGTGACAGGGGTGCTTGATGACTGCATTTGCAATTTAAAAGAAAAGAAAAAAAATAATCAAAGAAAATCCAAAAATGATCAGAAAATAATGACATTTGTAGAAGGAAATCATGCACCATCTTTGTTCACCATGGGAAAATACCTTCATCTTCATCACCGTCGTTATCCGATAAATCCTCGCCCTGTTTTTTTGCATGGGCCCCTGTTATTGAAGCAGGGAGAGACATAGAGAGGCACAGGGAAATTCAAAATAGCATGTTTGGCAAAATAGAGATGGGAAAAAAAAGAGGCATTTCAATAAGAGTAGTAATTGAAATCACATATAAATAATAATAATAACACTGTTAATTTAAATACATTCCCATAACATCATTTTTGTTTTCGCACAGAGAGCAGATACAATAAGAGAAAAAACACTTTTAATAGCATACAAATTGAAAAACCTACATCGAGTAAAAACAAAACAAACAAACAAAAACACACCTCGCATAAATTAACCTAAACAACACTCCACTGTGATTGAAGTATATTTGTAGCAGAGTCATACACCACTGGCATTTTCAGGAAAATTGTTTTTTCAGATTTACCAGGAAAAAATAAATAAATAAACAAAATAAATATACAGGTTTTTAGGTAACAACAAGATTACCTTAAAAGACTGTCGCGAGAAATGAACAGCTACAGTATCTAATTCAGATTTTGGTCTTTGGAAGATTACTGCGCATATAAATGAGACTTTACTAAATGTCTCTTTGGAATGTGCACCTGACACCAATTTGTAACTCGGGCATCCAGTTAAAGAGACCATAAAAAGGCAAATAAATTGATGCTAACAAAAAAATAAAAAATAAAAAAATGGCATTACCGGCAAGCTAAAAAGAAAATATTAAAATCAGGATGCATACGGCTGCTGAAAGAAACTGTTTTAAACTACCAACAAAAGCGTGTGCCGGATTGCAACTTCCCTCGAGATACTGAAATCTGAATAAATCACTAGATTGCATGTATCATGTGCACTCAGTGATGTGTGCAGTTACTTCTGCTCGTCTCTTTGCCCCAAACAGTAGGTAATTCGTGTAAAACCTGCCTCCTGGGGCTGCTGCACACTGTGTACAAGAATAGTGTGAAAGCACTGCCTTGACCTGTCATTTACTGGTTAGTTGATGGGGTACTAGCATCAGTCAGCTTCCACCAGAATTTAAAGAAATGTGGTATTTTGTTGAAGAATTTAAAGTGTTTTTACTGAGACCTTGACCTCCCATCCAGCTCCCAGGTGAGTCTAGATTTTTCTCTTTAACAATGTTTGATACAGTAAATCTGAAACCTTTACTTGACCTTGGACTTTCCCTCCAGTGCAATCAATTATCCGGTAGAAACACAAATTAATAACAAAATATATCAGGCTGAGTCACTGATGGGATTTAGAGAACCAGTAATTACTCCAAGAGCATGATGTCTTCTTGGATTAATGTTTTTTTTTTTCTTTTTAGCAGAGATGGGCTTGACCCCTGCCTGAAACTGCTACTAGCATCAATTAGCAGACAATTAATAGTTTGCGAACTATAGGAAATTCTGGTCTCATTCATGTAAAGTCATTACAAAATCTAACCTCCTGTTCTTTAAGATAAGTAACAGCCTGAGGACCATGAATTTTTGCTGTATGATCAGTGGGGGACGGTCTTAATCACCACAAACAGTGCCGTTCTGTATAAAAATTCAGATGTGGAAGGCACATGATGCATCAGTGCCCAAAAACTCTTTGAATGTTCACAATGTGAATCTGCATCTGCCGTCGCCACGAGTCTTATTAGGGAACTATTTCTGGCATTCATGTGGGAAATTCAGCCAGTCAGATGGAGTCAGAGAAGGACACTGTAAAACACACACAGAGGTCAAAGCAAACAAACTTTTGGCCTTACAGACGCCACTCAAACAAGCTGTATACGAATAAAAGCGGCGTCTTGTTTTAAAACTCATCCATTGTTAATTGACAGACGCAACACGCTGAACTGCATAATGTAAAAGGCTGAGTGTCGTGACATTTACCGTTCACATTTATGCTTAGAAGTGGAGAGGCCTTTTGAATGTTTTGATTCCATGGTCTATACTTTGACCTTGTTCAGTGTGTTCATCAGTTGTGTATGATGGGCTGTAATGAATAATGCAGTGCAAACGCAATGCTTTATGAGCTTTACCACCGGCGAACATAATCTCTGTGTAATCTCTGTGACAACTTCAAGCTGAAATGAATTACTTTTGCCATTGTGTCGGCAATGAGACGTTAGTAAGCAGTTAGCAGTTAAAAAAAAAAAGGAAAAAAAAAGCGCAGTTAGCAGTAAGAACAAACGTTTTTTTCTTGGCTTTATGGCAAATGTTTTCTTTTTATATATATTTTTCAAAGTGGTTACAATCCATCATGTGGATGGCGGTTGAATAAGTCGGAATTTTGCATTTGGTGAAGGTGTGCTGTTTCAGGTACCAGCGAGGTGATGAAATATGATCCAAGCACCTCAGTTAAGAGTATTAGATCAACGAGAAATATGGGGTTCAAGCTACAAAGCCATCAACCTGGAATGAGCGTCTGCCAGTGCAGCTCCTTGCCGGATGATGTTGCATTATGCCGCCGCGAAAAAGTTGAGCGAGGTTTAAGGGTATATTTCTGGAGCACCTCTGTGTCGGCACCCCTGCTATGCCAACACAATGATCTCACTGAAGTGAATGAAATGTTTCACACAGCGCCAGTGTCAATCTGAAAATGGCCTTAGTCTTAGCATTTGGCAGGTATAGCACTTTAAAGATAAAGAAAATGTCATAGCCAGACCAATCAGGAGCTTCCTCGTGCAGGAATTACCAACCATTAAGTTATCAGATGTCATTTCCTATCATGTAGGCTTCACAGGAAACCAGCGGGATGATTAACAGCCACCACACAAATAAAAGGGTTGCACCAGCTTCAACACCTGTCTTTAAGGCTTGTTAGCAATTACAATTATTCCAGCATTCACTGTGTTCCTGACGTGGTAAAACAATGAGGTTATTGAGTGATAGCGCTTTAGACAGGCATAGATTGGATGGCAGGTGTCAGCGGGGAAGCTCTGTCACTTTGAATTGTGTTCCCTGAGAGCCCATGTGTGTGTGTGTGTGTGTGTTAAATGCTGGATCTATAACAGGAACCGCAAACATGTGACATCTGCAGTGACTCAGCAAGCGAGCCTATATTTGACCTTGGATCTTTTGAAGTACAGGATTGTGACATTAAAGCAAAACTACAATAATTTGAAGAATTTCTTTGCATAGCCGGCCTTCAGGAGGCGAAATTTGCATGGCTTCAAAACAGGCGGCATCTAGAATAACAGCTATTATTCATGTTTCTTGACAAGTAAAATAGAAACCTGTCGCATTTATCAAATCGGGTTCAAAGAAACCGCATTTGATGGGCTTACTTGTTACATAAAGGGTATTGAAATTTAACATTTCAACAGGATGAAATTGCAAACAAAAGCGTAGTTGGCTGTTGCGGTTTACATGAATAAACCCGGGCGTGTACACATACGTACACATGCGCTCACACACACACACATACGGACATACAGATAGAGAGCGCTTCTCAGGCTCCAGAGACTTCTTGACTGAATCCACAATTCACTCAATACATCGTGGAAGGGCTGAATGTTAACTGCCTTTCCTTTGCTGGAAAAAGGTTCGCTGACAATAGATGGGCCTTGGAGTTAAATATCAGAAAGGTCAGAATGTGGAAAGGGACTTAGTGAAATGTGAAATGTTGCAGCCTTGACAATTTAGAGCAGTTATATTCAGTCTCTAATCCTCAGGTGGCCATTTTTCTCTTTCAGAGTGCCTGGATTTGTCTCTCCTCCTGTCTCTCTGTCTCTCTCTCTCTCTCTCTCTCTCTCTCTCTGCCTGTCTATCTCCATCTCTCTCAATCTGTCTCTCAGTACAGAGGTTAAGGAACAGCTTGGGAGGGACACATAAGAGAGAATGATGGAGAATGCAGCTAAAAGGTTAAGGAGGCTGTAATCCTGCAGTAAAGGACAGCCAAAACTCACACTGCGCTTCAGCTGTTCCCAAAAATAAAATTTAAAAAAACAAAAAACAAATAAAAGGCAGCCAAGTTGTCTTTCTGCCTGTCTACAGCCTGATAATGGAAAGAGACAAGTTTAACGTCCACCACAGACTTCTGAATATGGAGGCAAACTGACACACTGGGGTCTCTTTTCCTCTATTCTTGAGCCTTAATAGTGCTTCTTTTTTTTTTTACCCTCACGTTAGGCGAAAATGACTAGACTGCACAAACATGCTGCAAAAAAACAATCACAAAGCGTTAAGCTTCTTAATCATCTGGCGAACACTGCCGTTATTTAAATAAGCGCTGCACCTCAGCTATGCATCATTGATGATTTCAGACTGACTCAAAGCTAATGAAAGACAGAAAAATGCGCATATGTAGACTTTAACACCTAAACCAGACGATCTAGTCAAACATCTATCAAAAATGTAAATGCTTAACCCATAGACAGCTTTAAAATCTAAACCGAGAACAATACCCAGAGGTGAATAAAGGTACACTGTGAAGCTGCCAGCACCGACTGCAGTTATTTTTAGGAGAGTGTTTTGTTTCGTATCCTGTGTGTGCTTGAGGACACACATGCATGCACATCAGCATGCGGGTGTTGCAGTGCAAACCCTGTCTTCTGAAAATTACATTCCCATACAACTATACTGTATTCTCATTTACATTTTGAAAGACATGCACCGGAAGACTGTGAAATAGCAGCCACTACGAGTGTCGGCTGGAGGCATACTACAAGTCTGCATCAGGATTTTCATCCAGGAGTACGGTTCAGGCACCAGAACTGCAAATGTCAGGCTTTGGTTGAACCATCCACAATGACGACTACGTGTTAGAGGCTTGGTTAAGTTTATTAAATCTACTCAGTTATGTTCAAGAAAATATTGGTTAACATACATAATTTTACAAGATGGTTAAAGGTTCTTCTCCTTTTTCTAGGTTACCATGGTGATGAATCCAACCCCCATCTAATATATTGTAGTTTTCAGACTATTGAGTGCACCTGAATATAAGCCGCACCCACTAACTTTAAAAAAAATAAAAATTTACATATATAGGCCACACTTGTCTATAAGCTGCAGGTGTCCACGTTGTAACATGAGATATTTACTTTTAATTAACTACGTACCGATAACACACACAAATATGTACCATAAATGCTTTTTTTCCGAACAGCGCCTGGCTGGCTAAAAAGAAAAAAAAAAAGAATACAGTAGCCTGCCAGGAAAAGTCATTGATCGCTATCTTCATCTTCCTCCTGCACTAAAACCACTAAAGTCGTCTTCTTCAGTTCCGGAATTGAACAGCCTCAGACTGACTTCGTCACACACTTCCTCAGTCTCTCTTTCGTTGTCACTCTCAATGTCACTTTCGTCTTCATAAAAATCTTAAAAATCCATAAATTAGCCGCATCATTGTTTAAGCCGCTGTGTTCAAAGCGTGTGAAAAAAGTAACGGCTTATAGTCTGGAAATTACAGTATGATTGATTGGCTAAAAATGAGCAACATTGAAAGAATAAGATATGTTGATTAGAAACAAATGTACTCCAGGAGAAAATACATTTAAATGTAATCATAAGCTTGCATGTAGCTTAGTTGTATAAGAATGTAATTTTTGGGGAAACAGGGCTGTGCAAGTCGTTTATTCTACCAATAATTGGTGGTATTAAGTCACCATGAAAAGCATCAAAGCTCCAACAAAGGCAGTAAAGATTCTAACTGCAAGGAACAAAAGTGGATGTAAACAATGCATGATTTAAAATGTTCAAAAATCAGATTTTTTAATGGTTTATATGGAAAGAATCGCACCCAACATGCTTCTCAGACTTCAAGGACAGAAGCAAAGCGTTTTAGTGAGAAACACTCACTTACAAGAAGAGTTCACAGGGCACCTTTAACCTCTTTATCCCTGCCAAACACACTGACAGGTGCTGCATTATAAATGCATGATGTGTGTCAAAGCACTGTTCAATTTTTTAACTTGCCAAATATGGCAGGCTGAACTTTTAAGAAAAATGTGTATAACATGGCACATATATTACCGCACAGCTATAGACATGGGCGTGAATAATTTATCCCACTTTCAAAATTTATGGGGCTGAGGAAGCGAGGTCTCTGTTAACAAGAGAGACTAGATGCAACAAATTGTGTTTTCCTCTTTAAATGGGCTTTAGGGCTCCACAGGCTGTGTCCGCTTTTCCTTTTTAATTTGGGATAAACAAAGAACAGAACAGAGATATTGAGCCTTGGATTGACTGTGGAAGCTGGACAGCACAACAGCAGGAGGCCTGTGAATAGAAACTTCCTGCTGAGGTCACATCTTGCATCTCAAATCAGTGTGATTGCATCTGCTGGCTGGCTGCAGCCTTCACTCACTGGGGTCATCAACAAGCCCACATAGATAATCGCAGAAGTTCATAGGAGTAATTTTCAGTAAAACAAAGGGAAGGAGGGTATCTGTTCAGTTTTCAAATCACACAAGCCAATATTTGTTCTTGTTTTCTTGGAAAGTTTTCGCCCTGTCTGCCTGGCGTACAGATTTCCTCGGCAGCACTCGGGGAGCAGCCCCTCCTTCCTCGAGGCAGGGCTGAGTCGGCCAACCAACGGGATTACCATGGTGTGTTACTGTCTGCCGTGGCCCTGCCGCAGTCTAACCAGGATCGGGGCTCTTCTGCAGTTTTCACAGCTCTCCAGCATCTGGAGGTCATCTGGTAAGAGGAAAAAATGTCCCACGTTTCTGCTGGGGTAGTTAATCTACAGGTTTGGCAACTGATCGGACTGTTCAGTACTGGCACTGAGCTGGGTAACACATGGCAGCCTGCTGCCTATGAGGGCTGCATAGGAATGATAGTTGAGTGGTCCAAATCAAGCCAAAACGTACAACAGATTTCGCCGCACTTATCTCAAATAGACTCATGATGAGGGATGAATTTAGGAGTCAGGAAGGTTGATCTCAGAGTGTCTCTCAGAAGCAGTGTTATTCAGACACCAGTGTGAAGGGCTCTAAGGACAGCTTTTACAAGCAGGTTACAAGCAGGGAAAGAGACATGCTGTAAAAACCCTGTAGAAAATAATATGCATATTATATAAACAGACAGCATGCAGCACTGTGGGTGCGTATTATCACCGGGGCTCCATCTCATTGAGGATCTCATCAACAGGATGTGTGATAAAATCACACGGGTCTTTTTTTTTGTGTGTGTTTTTTTAAGTTTGTCAATCAATTTAAAAATGTAGAGCTCTGTTAAAGATAAAGATTGACCTCATCAGGGTTTGTCCTCACAAAATTGACCCATCTAAAGCCAATCTAGCACTCTGAGGCTGAATAGTGCTTAGCTGTGTCCCCGCACATCATTACCCCTCTCTCTTCACTCCATTCACTCTGACTCAGAGCAGAGAAAATGACTGAGTGATATAACCAAGGCTCCAGCGTCTCCAGCTCCGTCACCGCTCGGCGCTGTGGACGTGCTATAAGGAGACTTCAGAGAGAGAGAGAGAGAGAGAGAGAGAGAGAGAGGGAGAGAGAGAGAGAGGGAGCAGCGGGCAACGGTGCTGATGTTGCACATTAGATCACCTCCACATGACCTCAACCACTACCTGCTCGGACATCTTGGATATGTGCTGCGCGAGTCGAGCGAGAGAGGGGACGGTCTCTCTCTGAATTACATTTCGGCCAGTGTAAACATTTGTGAACAAAGACAGATGCTCTGCTGAATTTGCTCTGTCAAAATTAGCTGCACAACCCTTGCTCTGAATAACAAACCAACCATACTGGTGCAGAAAAAATGGACATCTACTACAATTTTATACTGAGTCCTCTATTATTATTATTTTTTGAAAAATGAGTTCGTCTTTGATCTTTTGTCAGGGCACTACTGAGTGGTTTAAGGGCTTTTCCTCCGCTTAATGGAGGAAAATGAGCCACATCTTTGAAATCAGCGCATCAAATGGTTTGCATGCTCAATGCCCCACAGGATGCTAACAGCACTGAATCTACAGAATAGACTTTCTCAATTGTAAGATGAGAATTAATCACTTAAAACCAAATTCTATATATTCTAACTACCATTCTAAATTCTATCTTGAACATTTTGTTCTTACACGTGCACAGGACTGTATCAGCCACCATATGGACACATCTTGCCTCACATGAACAACAATCTTACTATGACCACATAAGATGCATTTTAATGGGTTTGAGGACGATGCGTTTCTGTCACTTGATCAGCGTCACTACTGCAGCAAAGGTGCTTCACGCTAGGTAAGAGGGCCATTTACTCTGCTCCTGTCACAACTGCATACTGTTGCTTGGCAACAATCACACAACCATTTCATCAAGAACAAAATACCACACTTTTTTTCTGAAAAATCAATATTTCTTACAGAATTTCAAATTGATAGTGGAGATGTTATTAGTACTGAATACGCACAGTGTGTATGACTCTACTACATTAGACAAGTCTGTGCTGAAAGCTTTGCAAACATACAACCCTCTGTGTGTTTGTGCACACAGACACTCACATGAGTTCTATGTATATATATATTTAGAATTGTATGGAACAGATTTAAGCAGGGAACCTAAATTCTTTAATGAGGGAACTGATGGACTGTTCACTCTGAATTTGTCAAACAAGACTTAAACTTCCTTGTTGGAAACATTGAACCAAAACCAAAGCATGCGTCAGAGGTTGCTTTCTACATTGCCTAAGACGGATAAATTATGCTTCATTTGCACAGCTAATTCAACATAAGCCAAGATTAGTAGAAGCAGTTAAAAAAAAAGAAGAAGAAGAAGAAAAAAAAAGGTGTAACTCAAATAAAAAGGAGTTCCCAGCGTGACTGAAAATTACAAACTTTGTGTTTTTAGCAACAGGGAAACTACACACCTCTCTGCACAATTACATGTGAAGAATACCAACATATGAACCTTATGATAAACCATTTTCTCATTACCAAACACAAGGAAGATAATTGAAAAAATCCAACAGGAAGGGGAATATTAAATAGATATTTCTGTGTATATTCCACAACTGGGACTAATTCAGAAGCAGAAGTGCCTGAAGGGCCAGTCTGTCTCTAACAAAATTGGTTTACCAAAGCAGAATGTACGAGCTCACAGAGTGAGGCCAATGGCTGCCTCCTGCCTCCATGGAAATCAACAGCAGAGGTCTCCCAGCTGAAACTGAATCTTTACTGAGAAACGCTCAGGATCACAGTCTTAAGGCTACTCAGAGGGGCCTAAAGCGCCTTCAGGCAAACGCAGAAAATTAGCCCTCTTTTGTTACCAGCAGTGATATTTTAGCTGTTGCTAATGAAATTGGACTGTGCTTCTTCATGGCTGTGTGTGAGCATTTGCCACATGGATAGATGAAAGCTGTCACGCCAATAAAATATCCCACCACCTTCTATTTGAACAATTGTGAATAATAAATTTAAGAGAGAGGTGGCCCTCCACTTTTTAGTGTAAATTAAATCAATGGCTGAGGCTCTGGCGCTTTCAGGTGTCGCACTTGACAAATACGTTCAATAAACTGGTGTCTTAAGTGCTGTCAAAGCACTTTGAAACATGACTAAAGTTCTTTGCATACCAAGTCAAATTTTTATGGTTGCACATTCAGACTATTGTTCGACGTAGCACCCATGCTTCTGATTTAATCAACAGTTGTATTTAACCACATAATACACTCTAAACATGAAAAAGCCATACAATGTTGTATAAAAAATAAACAAATAAAACACATCTTGTTATTGCACATCACAATCTATTCCTTGACAAAGTTCCATTATTTATTTATGGACTTGCAATTTCACTCCTTGACTCACACTCTCACAGTAAAACAACTCGACAGCATGCACACACACACACCACACACACACACACACACACAAATGCAACACAGCACAGCCACTCACTCATCTCTCACACTCATGACAAGGTTGATCTGAGTCACAAATCCCACGTTCATCCCAATTAGCACTTTGATTTGGGAGTTGATAGTTGGTGATATTGCCGGCTTTGGAAGGATGCACCCATCACTCTCCTCTCTCTTTCACTCTTTCAATTCCTCCCTTTCGTTCCCGTGTTGGCTTTTTTTTTTGTTTGTTTGTTTGCTTGTTTTTTTTTTGTTACATACCTCCTTTTCTACACATTTTCTTGTTGGGTTTCCTGGCACATTCCTTGGATATTCTTTTGACTGTAAAATGAATGGAAAAACTACAAAATAACAGAGAGCTCTGGAAAAAGATCGCATGTGACATGCAACAACTCAGACTGAGTCAGACCCCATCTTCTCCCGCTTTCCCTCCTCCTCCTCCTCCTCCTCCTCCTCCTCCCACCCTCCCAGTCTTCATCAACAATAAGTACAACAGAGGACCTGTTGAAAAAGTAACTGGGGTGTTGCTGCAGAAATATTCCAAAATGGTGGAATGAATTTGCTGCACCCTGGGACACAAGAAGCCCATATTCACATGCACTTCTATTTAAGACCCATTACAGCCACACAGAAGGCAGAGAGGCTAGATTTTTTTTGCAAAACTTTGCAGTTCACAGTCTGATCTGATAAGTGGAAGTGTTATTTGGTGTTGCCCATTTGATTCTCAGAGCACTTATTTCAAGCCTGTTTTCCTGTGTGGGTCTCCTTCAAGTGGTGGATAATGGGGGCCTTTTAAAAGAGTCAGCATTTAGAAATCAAAACCTTTTAGGACTGCGAGTCATTGAAGAGCCCAATCTATGTTTGCCTTTTGCACAAGACCGGTCCCTGCATTTTACATTGCACAAAGACAAACTGGCAAAAAGGAAGGAGAGTAAAGGGTCTTACATAGGTCAGGCTGATGCCACAGGCCTCTCATGTACCAGACAGAATATTTCACCAACCCTACAGAAGATCATTCACTTATGAAGCAGGCTACTAATTGCTAATATCCCCAGAACAGTCAAGACAGTGAGGGTAGGAAGGTGCACCAAGTATTTCCAATCTGTTTCTTGTATGATTAGATTTCTTTTTTTTTTCTTTTTTCTTTTTTTTATTAAGTCATATTTAGAAGTCATTTAGTCATCAAAAGAGGAACCTCTAACAGTGGCATGGAAGGGGAGAGTTGATGAAAAGACTAAATGAAAGATCTAGTCAAGATGGGAGGTTGAGATGATGGACACGGACACAGCATGCGCCAGACAACAGGTCATGCTCCGCGCAAAAAAAATCAAAAGTGGCACAACATTTTTTAGAGAGAAAAGACAGAAGGAGTGGGAAGTAGAGACAGGAGAGAAGAGGAGGAGAGTTTGGGCTTCGTCCCGCGACACACTCACCATCCTCTGTTGGAACATAGATGTTTAGGTAAAGACAATCCTCGTGTTGATCCTGTATGTATGTCGTAACTATATCCAGGTTGAAGGTGAACCATATTGGCATCATGATCTCTGGCACAGCATTGTGAATATTTTGGGGGCAGACTGGAGCAAAGTGGGTGGCGTTCTTGATCCCCGACCAGGAAGATGGAGGCTCCGGGGGCATGAAGCGTTTCTCTCCCACGGGGGAGGCGGCGTACGGAACCCCCAGGTACTGGTCGACGGGCCCCAGGATCTCGCTAGGCAGGGGCACCCTCACCCCTCGGAGTTTCCCGTACTGCGTGTTCACAGTGGGGTGGTAGTTCTGACCCCTCACAGCCGCAAAGCACCAACAAAAACTTAATACCCACAAGGACACGCTGAAATTGGTGCAATTGTGGGCGCCGTGCCAGTTCTGTGAGGGGAAACGATTTCTCCTTGGAGAAAACCACATGGTCCTTGCGAGCGACTACAAGTGCAAGTGACCAACATACAAGCCGGGGCGCTCCCCTCAGCAAACACTCAGGCTTCCCGCTCAGCCCTGCAGTCCAGCCACCTGAGGGACAGTCATCAGCTGTGATATTGGAGCCCACCGGCTTACAGACGATGAGAGAAAGTCAGTTTTGCAGTTCCTCTCGGCAGCAAGGACCTTATTCACTGTCCTCTCTCCGCTCGTCAGATCTTCTAGCCGGTGCTGCAAAAAAAAAAAGAAGAGGACAGGAAAATTAATGACAGTTCCCTGACAACCCACCAGTTTGCTCCCATTTTCAGTCAGTCATTTTTATTGACTTGTGGAGTCCTTTTCTGTCACGACATAAAGCAGCTCACATAAACATGACAGAGCTCTTAGTGCTATCATTAATCCATATAATCAAGAACCTGCCTTTGATTTGGATATTGCAATTAACTATTGGGCAACCTGTCAAGATGTGCCTAATAACGCTAATAGGACAATTGAAATGTGAAAGGCATCAATTGTCAGAAGGTAATTACTTTCTAGCTCAAAGGCTGACATTTATGTTTACTGTTAAGGAATAGCAATATTTACAGCAAAGACAGAGGCAAAACCCAGCAGCACGACTCACACGCAGGAACATAATAATATGATAAAAATTTAATGTCCTGCTGAATGTCGTGCGGCATTTTCCTACATCTCCCTTTGGTGTAGATATGAACAAGGTAGAAATTAAATTTCATCCCCCTCATTTGCTCTTACAAGAGATCACATTTTGGGATGAACAGAAGAAGGGGCAGAGGAGGATGTAGCTACAGGCGGCACAGGTGCCTCCAGTGACAGCGCTGTAAATGCTAATCAACAGTCCCAGGGTGAACCAGTGGTGCCAGCGACAACACCTTCCCACACTGCCTGATCAATTTTCAATTTCTGCGGCTTCGGGTCCCCCTCAGCGTTGTGTGCCTACTGCAGAGTTCACTCTAATAACAATGGAGAAGAAAAGCCAGCATTTAGAGGAGGATATTGCATTCCAAAATGACTGTGTAAATGATTTATAATGTATCAGCAGCCGTTGGAGGGCCCCTAACCACTGAGAGAAAGCAATCCTGACGTTCCTGGAGGTGCTGTTATCGCTAGGCAGCTATTCCCATCTGCTGCAGCCGTGGATGAGCAGATAGCCTGCCGGTGGAGTCTACATGCTTAGTGGTACATGCAATTGCTCACTTCAGATCAAAAGCATACATACTTACATGCATACATTTTGTAAATACCACCTTCGCCGATGCTCGTGTAAATGGAAACATGCGTTGGACTATTCTGCTCAGCGACTCTGGCACGCCGAGCACCCGCTTAGTAATAATACACGAAAAGCCATCCACATCCAATCTGGGGACTAAAAGGCATGCATTGCTGGGGGCCAAGGGCTGGCAAAGGCTTCAAAATGCTAGAAAAGTCATACTGACAAAGTCCCTTCCCTGCTCAGTAGGATCTGTGTAGTAGAGGCAGAAAACCCAGCAGGCTTGATTAACATATTCCTCGTTGGAAGGTACTACGATGTATGTGAATGGTATATTGTTAAAAAGACTTTCATTACAACATCAACATACACCAATAGCACACTACACGGCGCTACTCGACAGCATTCATAGCCTCAGATAATATCAAACACTTGAAATGAAATTTAAAAGACAGCTCAACAAGAATGGACTCACAAAAACACAATACAATAGCCTTGCACTGCATACCACTATCATCAATGTTATTGTGTCTTACTTTCCTCAAACTGTGTCGGAGAAGGTTTTAGAGGTTGTAGTTTGTTGTGCTGCTGCATTTCATTCTTCCTCAATGACCCAGCAGTGTGGCACAGAGTAAGAACTGAGACTGGATCTTTAACAAAAAACTGAATGTAGAGCTGAATTTTCAGCATGAAACAAACTGCACTTTCAAAGTAACTGAATTAAATTTCGAAATATCACATTCTGTTTCAAGCGTATTCAATATATTTTGAATTCAGTTTCAGTCCAATAAATTAAAATTGTGAGATTCAATTTCAAATCATGTTACAATTATTCAAGGTCGAGAAATTCAAATTCAAACTTTGAGAATCAAATGCATTTTTTTATTACAATTAATCAAGGTTGAACAAGGTTGATTCAAATCTAAATGAGTCTTATTAAGTTTCTATTTGCACAAATTCCTGCCTGTACAGGTGTGTCTAATCATTTGTGCACCCCATTTATGCTATAACATGTTGCCCATCCCTGTAACTACATATCAGAATCTAATTATTGGGAACCCTTTTTAGTTTTGTGCAACACAATTCAACTAAGGCAGTTTCATCCACATTCATGAAGGTAGAATATGTTTCAGTAAAACTTGTAAAAAAGTTCCAACAACTTTCAATGACAGGCTCGTAATGTCCAGGCCTAGATGTCAGGGTGTTCTTTAAAAAAACGTTTAAACTTGAGTTAAACTCGATCACATTTGTGATCCATTAGAAGTCCTGCAGATAAAGAGTTCCACATATTGATCGACCGAACAGACAAAGATGTGCGTCAAAAGGAGGTTTTCAAAAGGGCACCCTATAAATCCCCAAAGGTACACAGAGACACGATTTTCCATTTCAATTTTAGCCGAGGCCCTTTCTGTTTAGATCTGCACACACAGCAGCGGAATAAGTGCGATAACACTAATTCTGCTCAAGATAAAATACATCGGGTCAAACTTTTTAATCAGGACATAGCAAGGACATAGGACAGTGTGATGGAGTGTGTGTGTTTAGAGGACACACAGCGCAGAGGACTTCATCAGTCTCTTCTCCAGCAGCATCTCAGAGGTCCTCTCTGCTTTGATCTCTCTACCTGCTGAAGCACTGCCAAGGGAGGAACAGAGAGAGAGAGAAGGAGAGAGAGAGATTGCATGAGTTCTCCCTCATCATCCCAGAAATATTGATCGTCTCATCACCGTGGCCTTGCAGCCCGTAATAAATACAACTGAGGTGATGGAGGCGGAGGAGGTAGGGGAGGAGGAGGAGGAGGAGGGGGGTTGCTGTGCTGACTCTAAGTCAGGTTATTAGCCCTTAATGCAAGACGGCAATCCACCAAGTACATGCCATTTAACACCCTCCTCCCCAATTCTCCAGTCCCTGATTAATGGGACATGTTAAATTCTGCTGGTCCAACGCCTATTCATCACTATTCAAAATGACTTCACCGGTACAACACATGAGCTGTCCCCTCACAGATCCCATATGTAGAAGAAAACACTTAATTCCTCTCTGGTTTGTCCACAGCCGTGCACACTTACTGTGGAAGACCCTTTGTTCTCCTACAGCACAGAGATCTCTGCATCGCAATAAAAGTCTGAGCACAGAGCCAAATGTACTCCTACGCCCCGACATCCCTTAGAGAGAGGCTGAATGGACTCTGATAAAAAAGGAACCAATAAGAGTTCTGAGTAGATGGAGCATCTGACTCTCCACACACTGTTATTATAGTAACTAGTCTGCAACAAAGGCATTCACAAAGCTGCATTAGTCCTGTGGACCATCTAACTTCAAATGAAGTGAGTCGTCCTGACCTGAGAGAGAGTAATCACTGATTACAAATGCATCTGGTGCTATTACATTGTAACCGAAGCAGAATGTACTATTATAGAAATGACAAGAGACAGGCAACATGACAGAAACCAGAAGACAGAAACAGATGTACCCCGGCGGTTACCTCAGCTGAACTCATTAAAACGTGAGAGGCGATGGCAAAAAAAAAAACTTAATTTCGTGTCTTCACCTTGCATTTGTGCTCCAGTAAGACACCAATCTACAGCGGTGCAAAGACTCCATTTTGAGACAAGTCGTGCTCGTAACAGAATTGCTCTCTGGCCTCTTTGTGTCAGTAATATATTTGTAAATTGTCTTCTTACATATGTTTATTTCAAAAACACAAAAATGGATTTTCATACGACAAAATCAATAAGGAACGCACACATGCCGCACGTCTTGGCTCGCAGACGCTCTTTATATAAGCTCCTGAGCTAAATGAACAACAGCATGCCATATTAAATCAAGGAGATTGGCATGTTTCAGAAACAACATTCACAAAATGTCAAAACCAAACTGCGGCTTCATAGGGCTCCTGCTGGGAACCAGTGCCACTGTAACAGCGAGGAGCGAGGGCCCACTCTCCCCATTCCTTTGCTTCTTTCCGTCAGACACACAGCCTGTGCAGTCATTATTACTTAGGAGATTTGGCATTAAATCAAGGACAAAGACGCAGCACATTCTGACTGCTAATCACCACAGTGATGCTGACATATTTTTAAAGAAGCAAAAAGGGAGACGGTGAGGAATGACGACGCTGCTGCTGTTGCCGCCCGCTAAGCCGTGTGTCTCCACCCCTTCCTCCTGGCTGCTGGATAAAGGGCTTCCATGAGTATCATTACCAGCCAAACGGCCAAGGAAACACAGGGAGAGGTGAGCTTGGCAGGCCAAATAAAGACAGATTTCAGGTGAGCACATGTTGAGATGAATTGTGTGGCTGCACAGCAAATAAATAATGGCCATTCTGTTAACTGCTGACGGTGCTTGAAACAACTGTTTGCTCTTTGTACCTAAAATGATAGGGACAGATTTGATCTAGAAGTCCAAAAGCTGCAAGTCGAGGCAGTGGACCCATTCTGTCTGTATTGCCTCTCTTTCTCATGTGCATGCCTGAGTGTCAGATACAGTTAAGGAAGCAATACGATATAAGAAACAATATTTGGGAGCACAGGGATATTAATCAAAGCTAACTGACTCAATTAGATGGAAAAGGACTGAGGAGCTTATATTTTTAAAAAAAAAGATAAATAAAGAAATTTCCCCAACAGTTCATCATCCTAACTCCTATTGATCCACTGCAGAGTCCCACTAGACACTCCTACTGAAAAAACTCAAAGTAGCTAATCACTCAAGTAGCCCACAGGGATTCTTTGAGAAACCGCAGGGGCAAGTATTGGGTCCGTCTCTAATCTAGCCGTATGTAAACACATTAAGGCTTACACATGGCATACTCATTATCCAAGCTCCCACAGATGCCGTTTGCATGGTGGGATCTGTTCTCTTGACGAAAGTGTTCTGTTTGCAATTTCTATCACCTCGCCAGCACGGCTTCAAAGTGCTGCGAAGCAAAGAGCAGAAGACGAGGGAGCTCGCTGTTAAAGTTTTCAGAAAATATTAAATCGCTGAACATAATCAAGGAACAAAGTGGTATGTGATTGGGGTTATATCTCTGAATTTTGGAGAATTGCTAGATTAGTCCAGTGTGAAATTTCTCAACAACTATTAGATGGCATGGCATAAATAATGCACAATATTTCAAAAAGTAGTTCACAACCTGCTGTAAATTTACGTTTTTTCTATGAGCTGCCATAGCAGTTTGCATCTAATACATTATGTAAAACTATCAAACCATTGTCCTATTGCTGATTATAAGGTGTCTATGGACAGTTCCCCTTGCTTTTGTTTTGACTTAACCGCAAGCATCTTTTTCTGTATAATATTCCTAAAAAATATAGTTTTATTTGCCGTCTGTCAACATATTTGATAATATATCTGATAGTCAACCGATGTTGTTCAGGCTCTACACTCTGGATTATGACTAAATACTGTCAATCTAATGACATTAGCTGTACTTTGCGTTTAGTGCTGATGAACAAAAATTAGTGTGCTAACAAGCTAAACTAAGATCAGGATCATGGTGTACACTTCACCTCATAAATGCTGTCATTGTACTGGAGAATGCTTTCTGTAGCCTTTAGCTGAAGGCACCAGTCTGTTTAAATATAACCTCACAGAGCTAGCACTGCTGTGAACTCCACAACATTTCTCATGAGAAACTTGAGGAAAAAATGAGTAAAAGGAAAAACGACCAGCATTTCCAGGGCTTCTGTGTGTTTTACATTCAGCATCATGATTGCACGAATCTCCGCTAAAAAACAGCAATTTCATCAGGCGCATTATCGCCCAAGTGTCAGCGATCATCTGAACCAGATATTCCATGCATGCATTACTAATGTGGAGACTTTTTCTAAATGTTGTGTTTCCCAGTTGTTGGTCAAATCATTCTACATCTGTGAAGTGGAATCTCATTTGATTGGACTTGGTGAGCACACGTGAAACATGATTGAATTCCTTAAGAGGATACACTCGAGCATACAGAGCAGAATTCAGCAGATATTTCAAGCAGCTCCTCTCATCTCCTCCACTGTGAGGACAGCACGTATAACATGGCAGCACAAACATCAATTTCTGGCTTACAGTGGAAAGGAGGATGGATTTTTATCCTTCTGGGATTCTTCCCCTAATAAAATTCAGGCAAGTGCAAGGAACCTGAACAGCACCGGCATGGAACTACGTATATAAAGCAAATCAAAGTTTATGACAATCACTTCAAATGTGAACTGCTGTGTATTACTTCTACTGCTTGGTCTAAACGCTGCCTGTCATGGAGCCCCCCCATCAGTTACTGCCTGAGAGGAAAACACACTCACATTTGCATTGATTGATTATAGTTATAGAGATTAATGAGGGCGTTGGTTGGGATAAATGGGTGATTTCCAATTAAAACCCTGTATTGAATGCTTAAAGTATCACATTAAGAAATGTATCTAACAATATGCAGTGCAGTCAACATTGATTTAAGTGGACCAGCAGGGAGCTCAGTGGACCAGAGTGGGCAAACATTTTTCTTAAAGCAGCTATTAACACTTAAAAAACATATAGAGTTAAGCTGAGGTTTTGCTGTGAGTTAATTGAGGTCTGGCTGGTAATTACAACAGGGAGTTGATCTCTCACAATCAGGGTTCCAAGTTCATTGGCACTACATTATAAAATCTTAGATGGATCAGCTCCTATGGCTATTATTGACTCTTCCACTCTGGATTAAAGCGAGCATGCAGTTGCTGGCCTGAAACAAAAACATTTGCAGAGCCAGTATCAAACACAGATATGCATTCAGAGTAGCTCCCATTGATGAAAAGTGGTTTAAACAAAACAGTTCCACTGGGCAAAGATGAAAAACAGTTCAAATGATAAGGCTATTTGTGATAAATAGTAGGCAAAACGCATTTAAAATTGGGATTATGTTAGTAATTCACAAATAATGTCTACAATTTGGTGGGCAGTTCCTGGTAGAAATATAAAAAAAATCTTTCAGAAGTCTCAGCCACCCACCTCCTCCTATTAAAGAAACTAAAACACAAACCGAATCCTCATAAACCATATAATGCCAGGCCTTTGAAGAGCTGATCATCCTGAGGAAAACACTTAGCTGGGCACCATTTTAAAAAGCAGTGGAGCTCTGCACTGAGTGCATGTAATTCACCACTTTCATCCAGTGCATTTGGAATTATGTTTTCTGCAGACAGAGATTAAAAATTCAGATCAACTTGTCCGGAAGAATGTGAAATTAATTTAATTTTTTACAATAAAACGAAGGCTGTTGGGGCTCCACTGTGAAATGTAATAGCTCTGTGCATGTGGGTGTGCGCATGCACAGCATATACTGCAAGTATGCTGAGAAAATGAATCTTTCCACGGCCTAATAAGCTAAATAAGAGCTTTAATTTAAGGTAAGTAGGCTGCAGTTCTCAGGGAAAACTGAAAGATCAGCTTTATCAGTCAGTGTGAAAGGGCTCACAGAATCATACACATAGGAAGCAGAGACGTGACCCAGATGCTGCTTGTAAAATTAATGAGCTAATAATGCATTGGGTGCCTTAGCGTTTGCAGCAGTAATGTACAAACTGAGAAACAGTCCACATTCAGGTATAATATGTTGTTAGACTCTAGACTTGCTGTAAGAATTCGAAATCATTAAATAGGTCTGATCTAAAAGTATCACAGCGTAACACAACTCCACAGCACCACGTACGGATGAGCAAGAGCTTCACCTTTTCCCTGGAGACATGTGCTTAAATGTTAGATGCACTTTTAAAACAGTCTTAAATCAAACATCTGCGAGTTCTTAATTGTGATTGATGATCAATTAAGCCAAGATGAATTTTGAGAAAATAACCTGTTAATGAACGCAGCAACGCACGACACATTATTCTGATGTTTCCTTTCAAAGACCACGACTACTTGGCTTCCTTGCACAGCATTCACAAATGCCAAAAGCACAGTGGTAGAATGATGTTATTGACATGCAAATGCCTGGTAGTTGCAGAGAAGTGAGAGGAGCCAAAGTGTATTGTTGTGTGACAAGCAGGATTTCTGAATACAAAGCAGAGAGCCGAGATGTACATGAGTGCGCTTGACACAGCTAAACCCACAGCGTCTACTTTATATATATAAAACAGGCATAATGGATCCGTGAACATGATGGTGTGGTTCCTATTTACAGAGGGAGCAAAGGGTTGCTGTAGCCTAATGACAGCAGATTAAATGAGGTCTGTCCACTGTACGTGATGCCAGGAGTTTTATGGGAGCATAATTAAGTTTCGAAATAACCTGACAGTGATGTGCTTTTAACTAAAGGTCAACAGTAAACAGCAATGTGAGCCACACTTGATTACTATGTATATCACAACATCAAAAAAGATGCTGCTGCACTAATGAGGGGGTGACCTTCATCTTCAGTGTAAACAAAGACCAAACTAACGCACACTGCACCGCATGGCCTCTATCAGCCATTAATAAGAGGTGTTAAAGAAATTAATACTTCTTTAATATTCAGAGGGACTATTCAACATACAATCTTTGACATTTCAGAGAAAGCCTGCTTTGCCGGAGACTGAATTGATCTAAAGATCAAAAAATGAAAAAAAAATAAGACGCATTGTACTTCGCATCAGGTGAGCCGGAATACAGATGAATGTAAATTAAAACCGAGAAAATATCAGAAAAAAATCCCGACTGCCTCACTTCAGTCCAATAGCAACAGTCTACATTCGGAAATGTAAATATGGTTGGCGCATTTAAATCTTAATTCATCACATTACATTACATTCAGAGCTTCAGCCAGGTGGATTTAGAGGAGATGTAGAGGGATTAGCAAGGTGATATCAATCACCACAGTCGAACCATCCTCTTATCCAGCACCATCGCAGTCGCTGGCTGCTTTCCCCCCATTGATCCCACAGAGGCTATAGGGCTGGAGCCGGAGCTCCAGTAAGGGCTATATTTTGCCTTCAGGGGACCATAAGTATGTGGAAAATCTCTAATTTTACTTTATTTTTTTTTTATTCAATGATATAAGCAGGTTTATCCTCCAATTCTAAAGACTTCTAATCCAAAATTCAGCTGTGATGTCAGTGCCCAGTTACACAACAAACAGACTGGATGCAGTGCGGCTAAGGTATAAGAGACGAGCTGGAAAGAGAGAAAGCAGTTTTTTGTTCCCACCAGTGTCTCTCCCAGTTGTGCATTTAGAAAAGCAGCTGTCTCACTCTGCTCATTGCATGCTCCCATTGATATTCCAGATATTATTAGCCCGTCCGGAGAATCCAGACGATGATGAGCTCTGAGGGACACTTTAAATGACAGTGCCCTTTCTTGAAGAGGGGAGAGTAAACAACAGAGGCAGCCATCGCCGTCTTGTTACCGGCGCTCATCTGCATTCACTGAAAAAACAAGTGTAGGCCAGGAAGCGAGGCTGGTGAGGCAGAATGTTACTTTTCAAATCCGGAGAGGGGTGGGATGGGGTTGGGTTGGTGGGTGGTGGTGGTGGTGGTGGTGTTTGTGAGGCAGAGACATGCCTCAATATCACACATGGAGGAGGGAACACTGTCCGCTGACAACAGTCCTTTCGGCTCGCCCGGGCAGATGTGTTTACTCTCTATTCACTATTTCTAATCCTGTCTGAAAGCCTATCTTGAATGTCAGGCTTCTTCCTAAATTGGCTCGTGTTCTTAGTGATTGATTAAAGTACTGTAACCCGGCTTTATCAGACCACCCTGAACTCTGTATTTCTGCCAAATCTATTAGGTAATGCATCCTTTGTTATTGTACTGGTTGGTCCACCCCCTTCCATCCAGCCGCCTCCCCCCGCCACCCTCCGTCTTTGGAAAACGCACAGATCCATTTGCTGTGATACAGACTACTCAGTCGTACCTGGCTCTGCGATCACACAGCAGCCTTCAGATCACAACAGTTTGTGACAAATGTGGCATCCTAATGCAATATAGCATTATTCACTGAAATTGGCTTAAATTTATCACCAAGAGTCCGAAAAAGTCTGCACAGGGATATACTTAAAACACAATTTGATAATCCCCCAGTTCTACTTCCCTAGCTTTTGACTGATGCCATGGTGGTACCAGAAACACATCTATGTCCCCTGACATTGAGCTAACAATATGGCCATAATTCATGCGTTCTAATGCTGTAATATCCCCATGCCATTGCACACAGAGGAGAGGAGAGAGGAGAGGTTGCCCTGATATTACTGCTGACGCCTGAGTCCTAGACGTTGCACTTAGAGTGTCTCCTGCAGGACATTATTCAAACACACACAGGCACTACAAAGTCCATGAGACGAGAGTAGGCCACTACAGTACCCAACACATACGTCCTCAGACACTGCAGCTTACCGAGTGTACTCAAGGTTGTACAGCAAGGCGTCAGGATGTCACCACTTTATGCAATCCACAATATTGTAACCGCATATTGTAGGTGCTTGAGTAAAACTACAGCTCTGAATTTGATGGAACGAAAAGACACCGAAGAGACACTCTGCATACAGAACTGTGGGTATGAATTAAAGTCCCATTTGTGTACTTTAAGCTGAGTAGAGGAACACATTAATGACTGCACGCTTAGAAGTAGGCCATGTCCAAACACTGCAGGCAAATTTGGCCTCGGGTTGTCTGCTCTTCCTCAAAAACTGCACACAACACACACTGCGAGCAGCCACTGAGTCTTTCTTCCTATTCTGTGCCTACTTTGCACCAAAGCAGCCCAGAGCGATGACAGCGCATACTGTAGATACTGTATGGGCACACACACTCTGGATTGTGTCACTGTGATCATGCGTCTGCACTTGCACCCAACGTAACATTTCCAAAACGATTTTTTTTTCTCTCTCTCTCTCTCATAACACAATCTCTCTTATCTGCCTTTCTAACCTTTTGATTAATGTTTTTTTTTTTTTGTCAGAACAACTACAAACATCCCTCCTGTTCCATGTTTCATTAGCAACCTCAGGGAGAAAAAAAAAAAAAAGAAGGGTTTTCCTCTAACATCTGGATGTTAGCTAGCTTGAGTGAAAAGTCATATCCGATCAGATCCCGCTACATCAAATGAGACTTGAGGGCACATTATTTATTCATTTCACTGCTGACATCCAAACCATGCCCTAAACGGTGACACTTTGAAAAACTATTCCTCTGTGCCTGAACTGCGCCAACACGAGAGCATGTAGCAGGAGCTCACAGAGGGAAAAAGAGTTTTATGTTCCTTTTACCACGCATGAATGTAGAGGAGACAGAACAACGAGGCCATTGTTGTTCGCTCGCTGAAGAGCCTTGGAGCTCCTGTGAGGAGCAAAACACAACAATGAAAGTGCCTCCATGCCTGCTGTAAAATGTCATGCGACTACAAGGCCTTCCCGCTATTTTCACAGACACTAAAAGCGAAGCCTTTAGAGCCAAAATGGCACCTATTACCAATATTTACCCCTGTGGTTAGCAGAAAATCCAGACTAGCATAAATGTCGATTTGTGTAGGTAGCGTCCTCACTTTGTGTTTACGTGTGTGTGGGTGATTTCTATTGTCCTTTTCATGTTTTACGAGTTGGCAGGGGGGGGGGAACAAACCGGTGAGATAAATTGAAAGGAAATTTTCACTCAGCAGGAATAAAATCCGGCTTTTATTCAAACTTTGCTTGCACAAAACTGAATTGCTTTAAGTTGTCAGGAGCATTTGTTTTTACAACTAATGCTCTTCTTTATCTCAGCGCTAGACCTTTTTTTTCGCCATTCAAACCATAAGTCACTTTTTTTTTCTATCCTGTGAATAATTTAGAGAACGTATCTGTATTTGCGTCCATGGGGAAAACCCTAAAGAGCTGCATGATGGTGAAGATTGCCCTTCTACCTCCAGAGGTTACCACCGGGGGAACTTGGTATGCAGACAAACTCCAGGATGGAAATCCATATTGATGGATGCAAAGAAAAAGGTTTTCGGTGGAAGGGGAGAGCCGCCTCTGTGCCGGATTAAGCGCTTTAGATCTAATGATGAGAGAGGGTCTGTTTTTATTTGTTTTTCAAACGGGCATTTTTTGTTCTTAATGGAATAGCGGTTGTGTTCTGTCTCCGGAGGCTACAAATACTCATCAAAGACCAGGCTTTGTCAAACAATCTATAAACACTTAATGCCACATAGCATGAGATACTTGTTAGACAAGTTCAGAGAAAGAGCAAAAATCAATGAGAAACAATTTATCCCAATTTACAATGTGATTATCGTACATAAGGTTTTTATATCATGCTCCTTTGCTTGTGTGATTTCCAAACCATTAAGGGACAGCTCATGCTTTGGGAAGTTAGCTCCTCCAGCTCAGAATTCCTCGGTGGGATTCTCGCTCTTCCTATCAATATCTGAGGCAGCGGCTGCCAGAAGATTTGGTAGCTGTGGATGCCCGGGGCTGTAAATCTGGGCCAGGGGTTGTGTGGGATGCTCTGATAAATGGGTTGGGCTTTGTTTTATTGCAACACTGGTTGTCTTAACTTTCTGTGTCTACCAGGGATTTAGAAAATTTGCTACTGTCCTTGGGCCTCTCTCTGCAACAGCAGCTCTGAGTCGGGTTTGAGTCAGCCCTGGTGCCCCAAGATTACATAAATATCCTCTATGAGCCATTCACCACTATATCCGTGCTCCACTGCTTTGGTCGCTTTTTATCTTTAGCAGCATTTTGTTTGTGCGCGGGTAGGGGGTGCGAGTTTCAGATTAAAAGGGAAACTGAGGATCCTCATTTAACCCAATTTGACGAGTCCTTTCATATTGGGCTGAAACAATTAAAGAGTAAACACTTCCTCATCGAAGGATACTCTTGCTCTCAAGTTCTCTTCTCTGGACCTTCGCTAATGGATTTGACTAGAAAGACCTTTACATGTGATGCAGCTGTTTGTCATTCGTGTGCAGCAAAGCATCAATATGAAGGAAAAGTGGGCCACAGAGACACAAAGCACAATTATCCCCGAGGAAATATGTCACATTTTCAACGTCCTTTGTGATAAGGTTTCCTCATTCATGCGTCTTTCAGAAAGCACAGTGGGAAACAAAGGCAAAGATATGGCTTATTAGGTCAGTTCTGGATTTTTTTTTTATTTTTTTCCCCCCTCCACATGCTGATCGTGGATCTGCTGGATAAATCACATGGGTATCATTAGAATCAACCCGGAGGAGTCTTTGGATACAGTGTGTGAGAGTGTGTGTGTGTGTGTGTGTCTGCATATAGGCTGGCTCCTGACTTTCCTTTAGATATTTTTTAAAATATACCAACCTCTGATGCCTTTTTTTTTTTCTTACACTGTAAAATACACAAAACTTCTTCATTTAAATAATTCATTTCAGAAGTAGACTTAGGAGATAGCTCGGTCATACAAACCAAGGAGAGGCTCAAAGAATGTAAATTCACTATCCTGTTTAGTAAATTGTTATTCTTCAGCAGCGGCAGCAAATAACTCCATTCGACATCCCATTAGTTAACATATTACTGGGTGCCCGACCACCAAAAAGCTTCAACAATAAATGCTTATTGTCACTGTTTGCTTTGGAGTTGGGGCTTCTGTTGAATTTTAAATGCATGAAATTTGAGTGAAGCAGGTTCGGATTCAAAGGGGGATGTGATTAAAGAGAATAAGAGATGAGAATGCCAGTAAATTCTGGGGTGTCAGAAAACGTTGAATCATTTAGCAATTTTCAACATGACATAGGGATCTGCCTTAATCAAAAAAAATCTTCACATAAAACAAGGAGTGCAGAAAAACTCCAGGATGCAATCCGGTGGCATTTGTATTCCGCTTGTTGTTTGTGTATTGGTGTAAGAAGAAGAAGAAGAAAAAAAAAAAAAATAGACAGTAAAGCTGTAGTCGTCCACAGCATGAATAAAACAAACTTGGCAGATTTTTGTTTTACTGTCTTTCTCCAGCCCAGAGCTCACTTGTCAAAAGGCTTATCTAGGCTTACCTTTCTCCACCCTAGCCATTTTCCTCTTGTTTCTTTTCAATCTCACCTCTTCCTTCTGTCCTTGCTCTTATCCTCTCTGATCCCCTCACCGTTCCTGCTACTCTCAGAGAACCATTTCTATCCAACAGTATCATTTCACTCTTCAGCTTCAGGACTGAACTGCCCACCACTATTATGTCATTCAACACCTGTACTTAAACTAGGCTGAAATTTGCAGTGGGCCCCGGGCAAAAGAACTACGAGAGAAACTACAACTCTGGAGTCTCTCGTCGCTAAATCTACCTTCCTGCTGTAATGGCTCGCGTGAGTAAAATACACAGTTTTCACGAGACAGGAATCCCGTAAAGCTTCGTTTTTAGACGTCAAAAAAAGTGCTCTTAGCTCATGAAGCTACAGTATATTAATAGTCAGGGTTCAAAAAGCATCCCACATAGTTGTAGCATTCTACAAATAATATGCGATTATGGGCTTTTGCAACACATAATTTGGGACATTTTAGCAAAATCCTCAAATCTGTGCTACTTAACGGATCAGAAAAAGCGCCTTGAGGATCCCTGCGGTCCAATGCATTCACCCACATCACCAAACTCCCCCGAAACAAAACTTTATTCTAGATTAAGAACCTCAAACCCAAAAACTCATCAAAAATCTTGAGCGCCTCCTTTCAACCTCCCTTTTTCACTCAAACCCTTGTCATAGTGACCTACAGCCACCAATTCATCAGAGCTGCCATCTTGGGAGAGTAAGTCACAAGGCTATTTCTGTAATGACCCAGATTTTCAGGTGAATCTGGAATCCGTGTCATTATAATGAGCTGCAGCAAATCAAAGGGAACATATTAGGTCAAATAAGCTATATTCATTTTTGTCGTTCTTCTGATTTTCTTTAATATGACTTTACTGTCACTGAGCATTTCAAATAATCAATAGGCTAAACGTCCTATTATTTCCTCTCAAAGCGCCATGGAAAGTGTGAATTTTGCCTTTAAAATGCAATCAATGCCAGAGAAAATTCCCTGCTCTAATTTCCTTTCTTGGTAATTTTGTCAGATTAATATCAAGTAAATTTCCTGGAGCCTGTTCTTACACAGAGTGATGGCATGATGATGGTATCATTGGAAGAAAGCTATAATTGTGGAGGATGGCTCCTTTTGGGAGGAATATGGGCACAGATGGGCCCTGAGCTTGATGGAGGAATTTCTCTGTCCTCAAAGGCTATAGGGAAGCATTGCCAAGCTGGCAAGAGATATAAATAGACAACAGTCAGGAGCAGGTCTTCATGTAAGCACCAAAATAAACCAGTCCCAAAGTAGGTACTATCCTATTAAAGTAGAGGGTTTACAATGTCATTAAGGCAAATTTAAAAAGCCTCAACACTGTTAAAAAAAAAAAAAAAAAAAGCAACACAATGTCGTAAATCTAGATAGATTTGGTTCCTTTCTCTTTACTGATTCATGCTTTATTCATTTATTGTCATAGAGATGCCTTAAAAGTACAACGCGACCAAGACCTATCAAAAGGTGAACACACAGACAGCCGCTCACTCACACCTACAGGCATTTCAGAGACTCCAGTAAACCTGATTTTGATGTGTAAAATGCTAAGAAATGTGAGCACAAGGTAAAGAGAGGCGTTTACACCACTGACATGTCCTCTGTATTGTTGGTGCTTATATGGTACTATTAGACAAACATAACATGTAAGTTTGTTCGACCCTTTCTGGTCCTTTTCTATTTTTGATGTTCTAAAATAAATGACAATTTAGACCAATAAGTTATACCTAAAAAGACCGAGACAGAATCATATCAGTGCTATTAGAATAAAGATTTTGAAACTGCATTAAAAAATAATAATAAATCTAAATTTTACATAGCTTATAAAGACTGACAACATAAAGCGTCTTTATAAGGTGTCGGGCCACCTCGGGATGCCATAACAGTGACAATGCTCCCCTATGCACTGATTCTCTGAAACTCTACTGATAAAAGATATTCCCTCACTTAGTGTTGTAAAGTTGGCGGAGGAGAGGGCTGCCTAACATTCCAGTCCAAAAGCTCCCATAGATCTCTGACTAGGTTGAGATGTGGTGACTGTGAAACATCATTTTCATGCTCATCAAACCACTCAGTGAACCCCTGCACCTTATAGATGGAGGCCTGGAAGAGACCACTCCCATCAGGGTGGAAATGTGCCATCATCAGATAAAGGTATTCATTCAGAAACACCTTGTATTGATTTGCAGTGAACCTTCTTTCTGAGAAGACAAGTGGACCCAAACCACGGCAGCAAAACGCCCCACAGAGCATAACAGAGGCGCCGGATCCCCTCACTGTAGGGGTCAAGCATTCAGCCTGTACCATTCTCTTGATGTACGCCCACTTGTTGAGAATATAGCGAACAGTGACTCATCTGACCGTATCCTTTTCTTCTACATTGCCGTAGACCAGTGCCCATTGTTCTGGTTCACTGAAGTCTCAAATGAACATTTATCTTTCTAATGAGGGGTTTATGCACTTCAACCCAACTATAATATCCTTTTCCATGTAATTGTGGACAGACTGTTCTTGCCGAAAGTCTGATCACATCCTGTGCTGACATTCTGAGTCACCTGAGAAACAACTCCTCTGCTGTTTTTCTGCACTAATGCGTGAGCGGCACGGTCGTCGAATGCGCGCTGTCGACTACAATTTCCAGCCCCATTTACTGATTTCTTTCCCATAGATCTAAATGCAGATGTCACTTTAGCTTTGGTTTCCCGTTAAAGCATTAGCCAGTTGAGCGTTCATGACTGAAGCTCCTGCCATCCGACCAATGAACCCTCTCTCAGAGTCACTTTGATCGTTTCCTCTTCCCATCTTGATATAAAATCAGATTCAGCTGGGCCTGCAGCATTTTAATTCATGCCACAGAGCGTGATTAGATATTAATGGCTTAACTGTAGCATGCAGTGAACATGTGTGGGAGCATCTGCATTTCTTGCGCTTCTGCACTCATTTATTCAGGTTATTCCTTTTAATGTGTCACCAATATGCACACAACAATCTAATTAAAAAAAAGAATAACAAAAAAAAAAGAAGAACTTATTATTCACTTCTAGGAGGCATGGCAAAAAAATTCCTTATGAGGATACGGTTGCAGTAGTTCTAATCTGCACAGAAACAAACCATAAGCCCACCGACAATATTCAGTCGGTCTTCAGACTCCACACGAGACCGAAAAAGTGAAATGAAAAATAAAAAGCTAAATAGACAATCACTCAGTCAGCGAGAGCTTTGAGCAGCTCCTATCTTTGGCTAATGCCTTCTCTGTGCACAATCAAAAACCCACGTGAAAAGCGTGGTTCCCAGTCTGCCTAAAAGCAGATTTATAAAATTATATAAATAAATGCCTCCACAATATTTACGACTTGCCTTGAGAAAGAAAGAAAGTCAGAAAGATGAAGCAGCACGAGACGGATGCTGGACTCAATGTCAGCACTGATTTGACTAAATCTAAAACATAATAAAAAAATCTTCAATATTTGTTTGCCAGGGTAACTGATATGTGTATTTGTGTGCGAGGCAAGGGCAGAGAGAACAGATAAAAGAAAAGAAAAAGATTAAAAAGCAACTGCAATTCGAGACAAGGACCAACTTGTGGAACGGTGGCCTGTGAGTGTGTGACGGCCGACCAGTCGCGGGCAGAAAGTTTGTGTGTGTCTGAGTGTGTGTGGGAGTGAGAGGAAGGATCTCTATTAATCTCTTGCATTACTGCAGTCATTTCCACTCTCTTCATCACTAGCAGCATGTGCTCTGTGAGATTTAAAATATTTAAATCTGTAATCTGTCAGCATTATGAGGTTAGCACACACCCGCAAGACTGGTGTCCTATCCGTCACTATGCTTTCCACTTCGCATGGCCCCACATATATCACGGGGACCTGACATGGCCTTTTGTAGTTCTGGCTGGAAAAGACTTTTGCGGCCTGTGTCTGTAATTTCTCAACAGCGGAACAGACATGCTGCTGGACCCTAGAGAAAAATTAAGGGAATGCGTGCAGCGGAAAAAAGAAAAGAGGAAAAAAAATAAGCTGTGGCACTGTGAAGCGCAAAGAAGCTTCTAATTGTTTCCCCAGTGTATGTGACCCAGTGACTCTGGAGGAGTTCTTCCTTGTTCTTTTACTACGGGTAAACCAGCATTCATTATTGATTTGGTGGCACAGACTCAAAGTCTTACACAACGTGGTCTTATGAGCGGGCCTGAGCGTTGTGTCAGTTTGGTGCATAACTGCATTAGAGCCTCTCTAATACACCGTCGTTCACCTTTCTTACACATAGTGCTGCATTTTCCTAAAACTCTGAATTAATAACCAAGAATGAATAAATTGAATGGGATTAAAGCCTGAACGACAGTGACCCATATATGAATATTAGGTTGATGGAAGACACTCCAACGTAGCCCATTTAGCCAGCTCCATGTCATGTCTTCATACGACAGGCTTTTACTAAGCTCCTTAAGAGCCTGCCCCAGGGGATCTATGGTAGGCTGGAGGTACTGACTCAGGCCTTATCTCCACTAATTTACCCCATGAATTAGACGGCCCCTCGTTCTATGTCCTGCCAGACCCACACAATACTCACTCCGTGTTAAGAAAATGAGGAGAGAAAAGGGCTTAGCGATTGCTTAGTTGGATAAGAAGCTGAGGAATTGACAGGAGAAAGGTACACTCTGCCACATCAACTTTACCTGGACGGCAACGTTCATCCCCAGGATTTAAAACGTGTTGACTCCCTGTCACCTGTCTCTATATTTTTTCAGGGTGGCTTAAGCGAAATAAAATGCAATTTAAATCAAATGGATTAAGCTGAACTTTTGGGAAAAAACAAACAGGCAGGGCTTCACCCCCGTCAGCCGCCAAGTGAGGATGGAGCGACTGTTTCTTTCTTCACTTCAGATTTGCCTTAAAAAAAATAAAAAAAATAAAAAATCCTGACAGATATTTTAAAATTTAAATGAGCTGGCAAAAGCCTCATCTTTAAAGGACAGAACGGGCACGTCTCAGTCAAAGTCGCAGAAATCTATACATGAATCTGAGGTGCTGTATGTGCGAGTGGGAAGCAAATCGCATCACAGTATGCAAATCAAGTCTGCAAACAACTGCGAAAAGTTTCTCCAAGTAAAGTCACTGGGATGTCAACAAACATGCACACATCGCCTCAGTGAATTGATTCTGGTATGCCGCAGCGAAAAGAAAAAAAAAAAAAAAGGTCACTTATGTTGTTTGCATGTTCCACATGAATGAAATGAAGTCAGCTTTATCCCAAACTAAGCTTATGTAAGTCTAAAGAACAGCTTTGCATCCCAGAGACACTTTCTCTCCCTATCATGGCTGTCTCCCACTCCCTCTCCTCTCGCCGTCTCTCTCCCTCCATGTGATGCATTTTTAAAAAGTCTGCTGTAAAAAGGAAAACAATCAAAAAATAGCTCCTCGCCGCCGCCGCCGCCGCCGCTTGTTCGGCTGCATCTCGGATTTTTAACTCAGCCGGCTCCGTCCTCGGTCTGTGTGTTATTGAGTGTAAATTGTCTAATTAATAAATAATTAATAAGTAGATAACTTCTGGCAGACAGTGAGCGGAGACATACTGTGTGACATCTGCTTTGTAGTTAGAATGCCGATGTCCAAAAGAATCTTGTTTACTAAGCAGACATTGGTCCTTGGCAGGGAAACCTGTTAGTCAGGGGAGATGTTTTTGGGCCACGAACAATGTAATAGCTCTGTTAAATATGTTATGTGCAGTAGACTTGAGGCGTATCTTTGTGCCTCAGGCCAAAACCGTTTTGTTAGTCAAACAAAGACTCTTTCATCTTTTTACAGATTTAACAAATATGTCTTATTCATTATTAAAATGAATGTGACACGAGTGCATCTTGAGGATTGCCGCTCATTTCGAGTAAGTCTTAAAAAAACAATCAGTGTATTTTGTAGCAATTCTGTCACAAAAGGTATGATTTAATGATGGTGAAAGCGCATCCTCCTGAGCAAATATGAAGAGACGAGTTGATCCCCCTTCATTAGTCGCTGTACATCCGAGTCTGCGGAGGGCGACGAGAGCTCGGCAGACGCATCACGATGCACAGTTTGACTTGGTTTTAAAAGATTTCGCTGCTTCTTCTTCTTTTTTTTTTGTTGCATTATCTGTTTTCAAAAACCTCTCCGCAGTAGAGCCATTGTGTAGGGCAATTAAAACCCGAAGGACTCTGAATCATTTACATTTTAAGTGACAATAATCTAAAAATACTGAATTCTTTCTCTAAATGAATCTCGTCTCTGTCAGCAACATTAAAAGTGATTAAAAAGTCTGCAAACTTTGTGCTTGTTTGGGTAGACGTTTCTAAACTGTGCAGCAGCCAAAGCCAAGGTCTTGTTTGTTTGGTAGCGTGATGAAAATGGTTCTGATTTAAAGGGGACATATTATGCAAAATTCACTCGTTTTTTTTTTGTTTGTTTGTTTTTGAAGTTTTAATTAAACGTCTCTAAAGATCGACACAGGGGGAAAAAAAGGGGGGAAAAAAACATGCCCTCGTGCCTCATGACACCCTTTAGATGTAATAAAGGATTAGTTTGGCTCCCAGCTGGCGAGAAGATCTGCAGGAGATGTTAGCTTTGGCCACTGAACTACACATTATCTATGGTTTCAACACTCATCAACCAAATGGAAAAAAGTTCTACTAAGAAATGTCCTGTGGCATTCTCAATGTTGCAAGGAGTCGGTCAATGTTCTGGGTCCGATTCTGGTTCAAACATCCACAGTTGGTCTCCTGTGTTTTTCCCACCAGCCATGTTGGTCCTCCTGCTTTGTTTCCAACAGTGATCCATGGCACTTGTCTCCGTTTGCCAACCCATTCTGTAAAACATAATGGTCTGGCTGCACCACACTATCATTCTGCTACAGGGTGGGGGAAAAAAAACGCTCCAGCTTGTCTGTATTTCTTTAAACCAATCACAGTGGTCGTAGGTGGGACCAGGATGCGGTGTTCCCTCAAAATAGTGACGGGTGGAAAAGTTCTGGTTGAACATTTGCATGCGGGGCCATAAACGCAAATTTAATTAAAACGATTAAAATGAGTCTTTAAAATGATTGAAATGGATAATCTACCACATAAAACTAGAAGGGCTGCCTTCCTGCACGGCCAAAATCCTCGACAGAATTAGAACATTTCAGCGTGGGACGTTGCTGCTTTTCGTTTCCTGTCGTGATGAGAAACGTAACACACAGAGAGCAGAAGGAAGGAAGGTGGCTGAAACCTTCATCCAACATCTGATGATTCAGACCATCATGGCACCAGCGTCCTCTTTGGGAAGCAGGTGTGGCCAACAGTGTCTCATTTACATTTAAAGATACAGGCGCTGAAGCCATCCGGGTTTAGCGCTCAAACTTTAAGGGCGGGTTTTTTTGACCTTTTGAACTTTGCTTTACTTTTTTAAAAATTTTTTTGGGATTTTTAATTGGGAACTTTCCCTTGTTGCTTTTTTTTTTTCCTTCTTTGTTCCTGGGATGTTTCAAAGTTGTAGAAACAGTGTTAGAGCAATGACAGGCTTCTCCTCAACCGTGGGATAGGCGGTGATAGGACATATTTTTCAGAAGGTCAGAGGTATCCATTTGGGAAATTATTCCGCTCCCGCTCCCGCTGCTTCAAGACAACACGTCAGACACAATGAAGAATATTAGAAAACACAAATAACCTTCCGCAGCCTTGCTCATATGTGCAACAACACACCTCGGCGTATGCTCAGAGGAGCACACGCGCTGGCACACCTCTGTCCATGCGTCCAGATGTGAGAGCAATAACGAGAGCGCGCCGAAAGAGAAACTGAAGGCTAAAGAACAAGAGGCCTCTCGGGCCACAGACCAATGAGTGGCTCATCCATGTTAAGTCAGGCCAAGGCGTACTCAGGTGAATTCACGTTAGGTCAGGACGAAGCCTCGCTGACCTTTGCAGCAGACAGAGAGTCTCATGGAGCTTTTCTTGAGCAGTCTTGAGACTCAGAGGGTAAACAACAGACTTAATGCTGCACTTTGAAATGTCTGTGTGTGTGTGTGTTTAGCAGTGTGTGTGTGTGTGTGTGTGTCTGTCAGTGATCACATGTTGACCACTTCTCGATAGCCCAGTGTAATCTGTCTCGAACACATTCAGCGAGCGGCGTTCTCTGTAATTACTCTCCAACAGCTGAAACGAAACGCTCATGGTTTTTTTTCTTCTTCTTCTTCTTTTTTTTTTTTTTTTTTATGGGGTTGTTGTAAATTAAGCTGCAATGATTGTTACACAGCTCAAGTACATCCCCTGAAAACTTCAGAAAAAAAAAAAAAAGAAGAAGAAGAAGAAGAAGTGAAGAATGGATATTAAAACAGCAGGGAACTTGAAAAATAGCACTTTGCTGGACCGGAATACAAACAGTGATGGGCCAGAGAGAGAATTCACAAGCAGCAGCAGCAGCAGCAGCAGCAGCAGCAGCATGCATAATCCTTCACATGATATTGAAAAGCCACATTCAATATGAATGAACACCATTTTCCTGCAAATCAAAACAAAATCCCAAAGAGTCCTAATCAAATTTCATATGCTGTATTTTTTGTTTTAAATGTGTGTAACTATGTGTTATTATTGCCCATTAAAGGCTTCTTTCATCAGCGGTGTGCTGTGAATGCCAAATAAAAAAAAAAGCCTGGATCATGTCCTAAATGTTTAGGTTTCAGGGACACATTGCTTATTCAACTAATCACCATGACAACTCTTGCTTGACATTTTCACTCCCCTCTTTTTTTTTTTTTTTGCTCTTTGGAATCTGTCAGTTAATTCTTCTTTTTTTTTTTTCTTCTTTCCACCGCTGACTACAATGAAACCATTTATATCTAAGCATGCGCCATGTGTTCAGGAATGTCACATTTGTACGAAAAGTAGACATAAGAGGCCTTCGGGTTCATTAGAAGACGCTTTTTTAACACACTATATCTTCTCCTGTGGCTCCTGCAGCTTTTTATTAAGTCAAAACATCAATGTCACCATGAGGTAAGATTTATAGGCTTTACAATATGAAGAGTGGAGCTCGGTGATGAATGGAGCATGAAAAATAATATCTACATGTACCACATGAATAAAAGATGTTCTTTTGAGTTGCTCTAAACAGCCGAGCACTGAAGCTCATGTAGGAGGATGAATTGCCATTTATTCACCCATGATTGAGGAAAACTTAAATAGAATAAGAAAATGGGGATCCCCACGTATGCCTCTGGTACACCATCCTGCTCCTCCTCCTCCTAACAGATGGAGCTACAAACTGGTGGCACTCAGAAATGGAGGATTTCATTTCAGTCAATTTGATTTCTCTTCAAGTTTAGAGCTCGCTGAGGTTTTTTTTCCCCTTTTTTTTTGCGCAAATGCAAGTCATCGGGCAGCAGAGAGAGAGAGAGAAAGAGAGAGAAAGCGGGCGCGTCATTGCTCCATCACGCACACAAGACGTCTTTATGCCCAAGTAACAAGTGCCCGGAACATTTATCACAAGCGTTTATTTTCTGCTCAGAGCGCAGTGGCGTTTAAACACCCCTACATATGCCAGCCAAAAAAAAAAGGACACGCACAGTTGTCAGCATCCAAATCCCCTCTCCTCCTTCCTGTGTCTAAGACTCGGGGTAGTCCGTGCAAGTCACAAAAATCCAAATGCGTTTTTTTTT
>NW_007579465.1:102972-133230 GCF_000690725.1 Stegastes partitus | reverse complement strand
CCTTTTGGGTGCTCGGACCCTAATGATGTTAAACCAGATGAAACTGGATGTAAAAGATGATAACCTGAAGCAACATTATGATACATCTCCTAGCTTGTGTGTCTTTTGCTGACTGGAGTGTGAAATTCTTTACAAATGGCCAAAAAGCACTAATTTTTAATGTACGTATTTGTTTTCCTCTCAGTAAAACGTAATCTGTCAGTCAGCTGTCTCAACCACATGAGTCTTCTGATATTTACATGCTGTTATTCTTTTTACATGAACGGATCGAGGCTCAAAAAAATGTTTAGTTCCTCTATATTTCTCATGTAACCTATTTTGCTCAGTATATTTCTAATTTGGCCTTTTGAAGACAGTTTAGTTGCTGCTGTACACGTAAACTCACATGTTGTAAATGTTGATGCGAACATTTCGAAAGTTGGGGGAGATACTGTTTACCGATGCTAACACTTGCAAATTAGCATTTAATGTAGAGAATATGGTTACATTTGCATATATGATGCTAAATATTTTCATAATTTTGAGATTTAACAGGTTAGGGTGCTGCTGGGGTCCCAGACAGTTCCCGTAACTGTGCACACATAGATGTATTCATATCTCCTACTAAAAATACAGCCCTTGGTCGACATTTCACCAACTTCCTCTGAGAGCAGGAGAATTTGGTGTGTGGCCAGCAGGCAGCAGCGTAGTGCAGCAACACATCTGGCATGACACAAACTGACTCAGTAGTTCTGTTGAACTCCTGTTATTCGGGTGGAAAGTCAAGAAAAAGTCAAATTAATGCATCGAGGTCCAACCTATAGGACTGTGAAAAGTTTTGTGAATGTTTTATTAATGCAACCTCAGGGGGAGATGAATCCTTCAAACTAATTTCTTTACAGTCTAAATGTGTTTCATTTATTGTGTCGTCTGGCTAAACTGTGCAACCGAGGTTGACAAAAGCAGTAAGAAAAGAAGGCAGCTGCAGTAAAATTTATGAGACACAGACTGACATTATTTTTCATTTGCAAATGTGAAATAGTCCCAGAAAGAAGCTGCACCTCCATCTAGTGGGCAGATTCCAACCTGCAGCTTAATTTAACAGGCCGTAAATTATAGGTGCTCTTGGTAAGTTTTCACCTTCAGAGGTATCAGATGAATCTGTACTAATTCCATGTGCATTAAAAGAAGCACTGCCAGTTTATTTGAATTACCTCCTCAGTAACGTGAGCAGGTTTGGGCCAGTTTGTGGATGACGTGCAGGAGGAGGAGGAGGAGGAAGAGGAGGAGAATGTTCCCCTTCACCCCCTCTGAACTCTGGTCAGGACCTCAGAGCACCGACAGCTCAGAGAGAAAAAAGGTGAAGAAGATGAAGAAGCTGGTGGCGTTTTTGCTTTTCCTGGTCCTGCTGACCGTTTACACAGGTAGGACACTTTACCTGCAGCATGTCGTGGTGAAGTACGGGGGGACTTCGACGCCCTTTTAACGCTGTGCACATTGTTTTTGCAGCAGTTTTGCAAGTTTTAGACAATGAAGGATAATGCATGTCACAATAGATGAGCTCATCTGGAGTAGCTTTACATTATCTGGCTGCACTTTTCTTTTCTTGAAGTTGCAAATCTTTAAAAAGTGTCCCAATACTTCTTTTACTGCATTTCAGATTTTGCACATTTAACAGCAACTGTGTGTGTGTTGATGTTCTTCTCAGTTCTTCGGTCCCTGTGTTTTTGAGTCCTTCATTTATGACACGATGTTGGGGTTGAGCGACGATTGTTTGTATTGTTTTATTGCATTTTTTTATTGTGTTTTCATTTGATTTGTATTTAATATCAGCTGTCTGAATAGCAACTGAAATTTCCTGTGCAGTTGATTTATTTTTGTTTGCTTTAGGCCAGTTCAGCACATACTACTTGGATGGCTTATTTTTCAGTCTTTCTTAATGAAACAGCTGGAGAAGCTCTGGTGTTTTGCCACGTTGCTGTCAAGGCCCAGACAGCAGCAGCAGCAGCAGCAGCAGCAGCAGCTCAGGCCTGTTGTGTTGACAGAGCTGGTTCACTTTCACAGCAGCTCCCTCTGGTAGCAGAGGAGGAAAGAGGCTGCCTGCTGGGGTCACGTGCTGCACGGCCTCGACTCCCCGGGGAGCCAGCAGGATGAATGGGCACTTTGTTACCTTCCACCAAAACACCCCTGCCCCTCGGTCCGGACCGGGGCTGGGAGGCAGAGACAGAGAGCCCTCACTCTGCAGAGTGGGCGAGCTGCTCCCTCAGGGGGAGAGGGGGGGAGCTGGCGTTTGGGGGGAATAAACAACCTCACATGGACTCTGGCAAAACAGATCAGGTCAGCCGCAGCTCACCAGCAGCAGATTGTGGTGAGGAGGTTTATTCATGGGTCTGAACGCAGCTTTCAGGGAGAGGAATCTGATTAGCCAATACCCAGCTGCCAAGCAAACAGCTGTTGTGCTCAGAGTAAAATCGAAATAACTGAGGCAGAGGTTAAACTCACAGACTAAGAATAGGCAGAAAAACAAACCTGCAAAGCAAAAACAAAATCCTACATGAGGAGCGGACGTTTGCAGTCTTATCTCTGTCTCCCCTGCAGATGCAAACCCCATCATCAAGGAGAGCTTTGCTAAGCAGCTGCTCCGCAGTAAGAGGCAGGAGCGACCAATGAAGGCCGGATACCCCGACGAGCCGATGAGGGTGAGCTCCACAGTGTACAGAAACATTATAAAAGCTGCAGATTGAACTGACCTTCATATCGTTTATCAGCAGTGGGAAAGCGATAAACTTACATTTAATTGTAGCTGCAAGCACACATCAGACATAAAACTCATCCAATAATTGCTTTTACACATGCATTTGGGGTTTAAAGCAGTTTTTAAGTACATTCAAAACATATAATTATACATGAAGCCACTATGATATATCACTGTACTTTTCTATTTAAGGAGACCTTATGAGGAGACTTCTTTCAAATACATCATCAAATATCCAAGAAGGTCTTATGTATGCATCTAACAGTGTTTTATAAACCATATATTCTCATGATATTATATATAATCTGCCTTTAAGTGCATGCTTTAAATGAAGCGTTACAGTGTTGGGAATCTGTGCTCAAAAGATTTACTGAATTGTATATAAGAACATTTAAAAAAATAAAAAGTTTGATCATATTTTTAATCTCTTTTTCTGATGTAATTCAAAGTTATTAACTTCTCAGGTGCTGGGTATTGTGGACATGCACAGTTAAAATCAATATTAAGTCCATGAAGGGTTAAAAGACATGAAAAAACAAACAACACTTTTCCAAATTTTAAGAATAGTTTGAACCAGTTTCTTAATCAGAAATGTGTTCTAGTAGCTGTGCAATGGGGAGGGGGGATTTTAGCTGAGCACATTTACAATAAACGGTGTCATTCTAGACCCGCCGTCGCTGCCTTGTTAGAAACTATCCAGCCCCAAGTTTTCCCTTAAGTCCAGACCCTGTCTTTGTAGAATGACTTTCGAATTTAACAGAGCAAGAAATGACACATCTGCATTTACATAGTTTCATCTGTTTCTGTTCTGACTTGAGGAAAACGTAATGAAAACAGCAGCCCCTATGAAGTCAGCGTTGTAATGCTCTGAATTAATCCCTGCACAAGTCGTGGCATGTTCCTCTGTCTTTTTGTCTCACTCATCTCTGTAATTCTGCTTTGCGTTGTGTTGGACAGAGCTGAGTCAGCACAGTTTTATTCTGACTCGATGGTCCCCCTCCCCAAACAAACACCCAGCACTGGGTTTCGAGTGTACAAATGTGGGTGGCAAACTTCCTTTATCAGCCTTCTTGTGTTGTTGTATTCCAGGAGCACATGCTCCACCTGCAGGCTCTGGATCAGAGGGCCCAGGAGACCAACCTGGAGAACTGGCTGAACCCTCACTGCCCCCCGCGCTGCGACAGGAACTACGGATACCCGGTCTGAAGATGGCAAAGGTCCCCAGTAAGAGACTCCACTGTCACATGTTAAACCTCAAACAAATGCAGCATCACCCGCCCACACAGCAACACAACTGGCAGCTTGTGCTTAAGTCAGATTCTACAGGCAACACAGGGATTTTTTTTTTCACACTGAAACAAACATTTGCAGGGACAGGCTTCCTGTCAACCCAGACCTGGTGGCACATCTCAGACAAGTAGCTCTCCTTACAAAGCCTGAACTCGTTCATCTGTCTGGCAAACTGAATGCATCTGTGTTGGTATTTTCTCTTGTGATATTTCTCTTCCTGTTTTTTTGTGATATTGTCAAGACTCTCAGACAGAACAGGAAACCTCAGAACCCGACTTCAGAGTCAGTTTCACAGCGTGCAATTATCAGTTTTCACATTAAACTCAAACTAAATCTGTGTTTCAGAGTTCACGGTGCGCTAATTTAAATCATTTGGGTCCGTTTTGAACAGAACCACATCAGCTCTCCATGTTACTGAGGAGCCAACGCTGATTTCCTTCTCACCACACAGTCTGTCTCTACAGAAAAAGTAAAGTTTTATAGAAGAAAAATGAGCTTTGATGGAGGTTTATTGTCATAAAACAGGAGTTTGAAAAGATGCTGATAACCTGAATATTATAAATAAGTCAATTAGTTTAAGAAAATATATATTCACTCTTTACAATCTACATTTTTAAATACTCCTCTGATAAATCTCCAGTGATCGCACACATTTTGTCTGCTTCCACTGATTCTAACATGTTTTATTTACACATCACCTTTGACTTTATATGATATTATGTGTGTTTTTCTTTCTCTGTGCAGAAAAGGAACCACGAGTGACTCAACATGGACTCAACAGTGACAAAAAGAAAAGAAAAAGAAAGAAAGAAAATATATAAACTCTTTCCTTCATCTCTGTTTCTTTTTTCTGCAATAAAATGATAATGTGAAGACATGTACTGCATATTTACTGTATTATCTTGTAGTTTGCTGTTCTCAGTAGTTTCTTCATGTATTTTCTTAGTTGTGTATCATCAGAGTGAAAATTGTAAACAGTGAATACAACCAAAAATAAATAAATCATGGATGCCTACAACAACTGCGTTATTATTGTTATTATTATTATTATTATTATTATTATTATTATTATTATTATTAGTGAGAATAAATATACGAGGAAGTCTGGAGGCTGCAGACATTAACCTTCTTCTCCTTGCCCACCGTACACGTGGTGTTCTGGTTTTAGTCACAGAGCGACTTCAGCGCCTCAAACCGTTTCCAGAAGATGACGATTATTTCTGCAAGGCCACAAAAAAATAAAAAATACATTTTAAAAAATTCTTGAAATTTTACCTCATTTTCGCTCCTAAATGTGGCTAATTTTTTCCACAAAGGTATTTTATCGAAGATTTAAAAAATAAATAAATGAGTTAAATTAAAGGACGGTAACAATTTCATTCCGCGTCATGGGGAACACCTCCGCGCGTAAAATGCGCACATGTCCGTCTTTGGCGCTGATATCACACCCGCAGACAGGTGGTGTGTAACGGGCGGTAAACGAGCTCCACAGGAAGAACAAAGCAGGCCTGTATTTACACAATAAACACGATATTAACGCACATCTAAACGCATTCGAAAAGAAGAAGTGGGGAAAAAATGTTTCGAAAGCCCATTTTGGAACCGTCACACAGAGATCATGATTACATCAATAATGACATTTATGGATAGAAATGGAGCTTCTTCTGAAGAAACAGAAAATTTATAAAAACCATATATAATAAATGTGGGGGAATACAGCAGTCGGGGCCTGTCAGAAGAACCAGCTGCGTTTTGTGGTTCATTTTTATTGTGACGGAGCGTAACGTGGCCTGCAGCCGTGGACGGAGCAGCGTGGAGAGGAGGAATTTAAAATGTACATGTTCACAGCACATTTACTAAAACAGAAAAAAAGAGGGACAATTTTCAGCAAGCAAAACTCTGAGCGCACAATAAAAAACTAAACGTGGCCTGCAGCAGCTTGGATCAGACACACTGGGTTTGTGCCTGAGGCCTTCAGCGTCTGCAGGAATTAGAGCAGAAATCATTCTTTATTTAGTTTAGCACAAAAAAAACCTGCGTTTTCCCAATAGTTTATCCATTAACTAGAAAAGAAAATGCAGGTATTACTGTATATATAATATGAATAAGGAAATAGGTTCACTCAGGCGGCCTGAACGCGCGGATGAATCCAGAATCTCGTTTGTGCGTCGAGGCCGAAGCTGCTGCAATAAAAACTGACAAGAAAACACAACGATATGAGAAAATTCAAATGATTTATTGAAAAGCCTCTAAAAAGCAGTTTGACACCAACTCTTTTATCTTGTTACATCAAAAGCTTCATGAACGTTTTTCTATGAAAATGTAAAATAGACTATATGTTAATGGAAAACGGAGTTAATATGCACCTTGGGGAGAACTCTGAGAGTGTGTGTTCTGAATGTTTTAATTTAGTTCATAATTAGAAATGTTAGACATTACAAAACTCTGAGACAGATTCGGCCTCATCTTTATTTTCTTTTTTTTTAATACTTTTGAATTCAAAGTGCTTCAGTAGATTTTTAAATATTTGCCCTGTTGAACTGAACAGGACTTGTCAGTCTAATCGCATCAAATGATCGAGAAATATTCAATCCACAGAGTGAATTTTATATCTAGGTTTTTCCTCGCTTCTCACAATTTACCTGCCTGAGCTCAGGTTGGAAGATAAGAGGTGAAAAAAATACATTCTAGTTAGTTATAATTGCAAAATAGTAAAATTCACAAGCTCTGTACAGAAAGTAGCAACCGGCTGCAAAGGAAACATGCAACTCATGTTAACCGATGCATGATGTGAAATGGACTTCATTTGATTTGGTCAATACATTAAATAGATGTCCAACTTTATAATATATACACATATGCACATTATGTAATTTGCTTTTATACATCACATACAAAAATTGCTTTGCGTAACAATCACACTGTCCTATAAACTTTAGTGTAATTCTGCTGCAAAGAAGACGACGAGGCGCAGCGCAACGGAATCGATCATCTCTTGTCTTTGAAGAAGCCTTTTGAAGTGCTGCTCTCCTTGATGGTGACGGTCAGGAAGTTGGTGGTCACGTCCGTCACCAGGACCTTTTCCACGTTGCCGATAGACGGCCTCCACGTCACTTCATCCAAGTCGTCGTCGAGCCGGGTCGGGGACGGCCTGTCCAAAAAGTAAGGCTTTTCCATCTGTGGCAGTTCAACGGGGCGGCTCAGGCTCATTTTGGAGGAGTGGTGCTTGAAGTGTGCCGGTGCCAGGTAGCCGGAGCTGTCCTTAGTCCTGTGTGAGTCCATGTCTGTCCTGTGGGGATGTGAGTAGAGCTGTTTGTAGGCGCTGCCACCGGAGAGTCCCCGGCTGTGCGTGTGGTGGTGGTGATGATGGTGGTGGTGGTGATGGTGGTGCTTGTGGCTGTGACCGTGGTTCTCTGGGTGTCTGTGGGCCAGTTTCACCAGACGCATGTCTTCGCCCCCCTGGAGCTTAGATAGCTTGTGAGGGCCGTGGCCCATCTGCTCCTCCACTCTCCTCTTGTGGGGCTCGGAGATGGCGGGGCCCAAGCTGCCGTCCTTGAAGCGGGGCTTGGGCTTGGGGCCTCTCTTTTTGGGCATGTGGATGAGTCCGTCTGAAGTGGTTTGCTGAAGCGAAGGCTGCTGGTGCTCACGGCTGCTCAGTTCTGGCTGCCGGATGCGAACGCTCTCTCCACGGTTGACGGTGCTCGGTGGGAAGATGGTGGGGACGACGGCTCTCAGGCCCTCTCTGGCCCTCGGGGTGACCACCGGCTCTGGGGTTGGGTAGGTGATGTGCATCCCTCTGACTGCCTCACTTCTGAACTCATAGGACTTGGCTTTAACTTTAGCTTGAGCCTGATAGGAAATGGGGGAAATGAGAGGAAAAATATGAGGATAAATGAACAAACATCCTGACAAGAGGTCCATGCTATTTATTTTATTTTTTTTTTAAACTTTCTTCAACAACTCAACAGGCCTTTTTTAAGACAGGCATTGTGACAGTGAGCCAACACGCATTAAACCAGGAGTTAATAATTCCATTTATTACAGATTTTTTATTTCATTTTATTTAAACATCTGCTTTTCTTCCTGGGTGTCATGAAGAGGCTTCAGCTCATATCTAACATATGGCACTGCTGTCACACTTAAAGCACCTAACATTTTTAAATGAATGGAGTTACACACACATGCTACTGTCACAGGATTTACTGGTGAACTTCCAGTAACCCATTTCTAACAACAGCCCTGTCAACGGAGATCCTGGTATTTCGTTCAAGACAAACTGTCGGTCATTAAGCAATTTTTCACGGTTCACTGTCCTGAAAAGATGAAGCATCAGGCCAGCATGCTTTCCTCAACCGATTACATCCACACGACACTGTGGCATTTTGTTGATCTTCATTTAATGATGCATTTATTAACAAAAACTGAGCAAAGCAGCAGCTTATTAACGAGACTGGCAGCTGTTCAGAGCCTCTTTAAGCGTTTCGACATGACGAGCAGGCTGCATGCACACCCACTGTTTTAAAAATATGCATAATTGGCATCATTAAAAGATGCTTGCACATTTAGTAATTACTCTGCAAGTACAACCAGAAAGCACACAGTGAAGCAATGCAAAAAGCACGCACAGGAATTTCACGTGTCGCGTTATTAGCCAGAAGCATGCGATGAGCGAATAGCTGCTGCTAACGTTTACCTTCAGCAGGAACGTCTTGGGTTTTGGTCCTCTCTTTTTGGGCCCGTACAGCTCCCTTTCACGCTCCCTGAGGAAAATAAAAAAATATTAAAAAATAAAGCAAACGGACACCCATTTTGAGTGTCACGGGAGCAAAGTGCACCGAGGACACCGTGTAGTTATTGGACGAATTCACTGGCTCTGCCCACGAAAAAAAAAAAAGAAAAAGAAAGAAAAAAAAAAAACAGGCCAGACATCTTACCTCTGCTCAAAAGCGGCAAACAAGCGGGAGTCCAAAATATTCTCCTCCGGCTCCCAAGTGCTGTATCTGCGGGTAGAAAAGCGCAGAGTTTAGATTGAGGAAGCTGACACTCGGCGTAGCGTTAGCATGCGAGCTACAACCAATCTCCATCGTGCAGTTTTAATCCTCGCTAGCTGCGCCGAAGCTAACGACAGCCGAGACTGTACAGACACCAGAAAAAAAATATGCAGGAGACACAATGTAGAGGGACTTACTTGGGAGACCAGCCCTTCCATTTCACGAGGTATTCAATCCGACCCTGCGTGCCATCAGAAACAAACAACTCCCGTTAGCTTGCGGGGCAACAGTGGTATTCAGAGTGCGGTGGCGGCGCGTTACAATTCAGCGCCCCGGGAAGGAGGAAAACACAGCCGGAGCTTACCTTCCTTATCCTGCGTTTGATGATAGACTCGGCGGCGAACACCCTCTCCCCGACGGCGGACAGCTCCATGTTTACTCCGGCGCTACCTACCCACCGTTAGCTCGGTGGACGCTAACGCTAGCAGGGCAGATATTTTTCTCCAGTCGCAGCCACTCTGAATTCCCGACAGACCATAATACTCCCGAACAGAATGGACGTCAGCGCAGTGGTTTTCTCTTTTTTTTTTTTTCGTCTTCTGACGTCGTTGCTAGGGAACGGCAGTCGGTGGAACCTCGAAGAATGGCTGCGATTGGCCGAGCTTGCTACGTGCTCGGGTTGCTAAGTGAGGGGCGGAGCATGCGCCTGAGTGAATTCTTTCGGCGGGGGGGGCGAGAAAATGGTGGCGTTTTTTTTTTTCTTTTTGCTTCCCCGCGCTGTGAATCATTTCGCGCAAGTTAGACGAGATGTACAAAAATACACGTGTTGTAGTGAAATAAATAAAGCAACTAAAATAGAAACAAAGCTGCTTAATTTGTGCGTCAGCGCCGGAAACGTGAGATTTTTTTTTCCTTGAGTCCGTCTAGCGACGTTTTTATCAGCTTGATGCGCTAAACTCGCTTTAATGCATAAAAATAAAATATGTGACGGTTTGTTTACATCGTTACAAATGCTTGTTTGTCCTCGATGTGTCAGGCTAAGCCCAGAAGATGAACGCACTGTTTTGTCTCCATGCAAAAATGCATCATCATATTATTTCACCCTAAACGAACCTGGTCGGTTAAATTCTGAAGGACATGTTTGATCTAATTGTTTCCTGTATTAGCTGTGCTGCCGCTTTGTAGTTCACAATATGCTTAAAATATAAACTGTGTTTAAATCACACACCTGTCGTGCATTTTGCACAGACACAACCAAGTGCGCCTGCAGCTAAAAATAAATTACACTTCATCTGATTTCTGCCGCTGTTGCCATGATCCACAAATAAGCAGGAAACCTTCGTCTGATGCACGAATGGATCCAGAACAGGAACCCGTTCTGGAGGCTTTTTCTACCTGTGTTCTGTCAGCTCCAACTCCGGTTCATCTGAACAATAAAACACGTGAAAACACGGTGATTAATAAACCATTTGCTCACAGCTTTGGTGCCAAAACATTTGCTTTATAATGTGAATATTAAACCGAAAAGTTGCGCAAAAATACCTAAAATAAATTGTATTGGATTCTGTTAGAGGCCCTGTGTGTGTTTTTCATGCAGGAGCAACGCAACAAGAGAGACAGAAAAAATAAAATAAAAACATCAAATAAAATAAAGGCCTGTTGTTCTTTTCACAACCAGACTGAATTTAAAGGTATTGGTAAAATAATAATAATACTAAAATAAATCCTTATCCTTTTGTTTTTATTATTTTGTTTTTTTTAATTTATATATTTATTTAAGTCAGTGGCGTCTCACTGAGCAGACAGACAGGTTTGTTTTACTCGCTGAGAAACAACAAAATAAAACAGAATAAATACATTTGAATGGATTTGGGTTTTTTTTTTAGGGTGCAGTGACTTAAAAGAAAAATAAACAATAGGCAGCAATTAGAACATTTTATTTAACAAGAATCCCTGTAATCACCATAATAATAATAATAATAATAATAATAGTACTAACAGTATTAATAATAATATATTGGATTTATTACTGAAAACTGAATTTTGAACAGTCAGGAAGAATTAATTCCCAGTAATTGACAGATTATATTAACAAGCACATTGCTTTAATCAACCAGTTCTCCCACGCTCATCATCAGGCCAAAGCATGAATTATGGATGCAATAATTACAGTAAGCACTGCATAAATAAATAAAATAATACATACAGTGTAAATACCTGCTAGTAAAGACATGCAAAGGCCAATTAGAGCAACATAAAATAATGCAAAAACAATGAAATTCAATCCAAGTGCAATATTTTAGGGACATTTATTTCCCCGATTAATCTGGAACAACAGACTGACTATAAATTAGACACAACAAAAAAAACACGTCGATCTTAGTTGTCCTTTCACACTAAAGCAAAACTTAATAAATCATTCAGTTGTATAATTTTAACTCATATTTTCTGAATTTGGTTAAAAGGACGAAGCGTGATTTCATCTCAGTCAGTCAAAACTCAGTGAACAGTTTTGTTTTGAACTTAAAAACACAATTACTCCGTCTCAGGCTGACGGATCAATTTTTTTTTTAAACTGCGCTGTCCACACATATGTCCTTGTGGCCCACATCAAATAGCTGATATCTGTATTTGATCCAAGGTATCGCAGAGATCAAGGAAAAGCCTCCGTAGAATCATTTCACGCTGCGGGATAATTTAGTGGCAGTGATTTATGACACTGACTCAGTTTATAATCCAATTTATTCCCAACAGACTGTTTGTGGTTCTAAATTCGTTGTGTGCGTGTAGTTAGTGGATTTCTGTGAGTGCAGAAATGCGTAAATCTTTGGGAAAATGAAACGTGCCGAGGACGTTTCATTTTCCCAAAGGTCTTCATTTTAACGCGCTCACACTGAGACCAGATCTAATGCTTCAGCCGGTTTTCTTCTCATGTGATTCCAATCAAATCAGTTCAGATGAAACTCCCGCAGGTTGATAAGACGCAGTTTTATGATCGTTTGCGCGCAGCAGATACAACATCACGCACCAACATTCTTTGCTCCTTGCTTTTACTGGCGCACAGCAAGACTCGAATATCAGCTAAAAACACCAGATTATTACCCTCAGAGCTCAAACCTCCAAGGAACAGTCAGAAAAAGGGACCATCTAGACCAAGGATTTGATTTTATGAAGACACCTTTATCATTTGATGAAGCTTCACTGTGACGTTATGATGAACGCAGCGGAGTCCTTTAAGGGAAACGTGCAGCAGAGCCGTTTATTAACTGTATCTATAGGTGAACATATGATTGCACTCCTGTCTTTTTGGCCGTATTTTTCAGCGCACAAACAATCCTGTGCACAGACAGAAAGAGAAGATGGGCGCATCTCAGACCCTGGATGCGATTGGTCTCGGCGCGCCTGCAGTGCAGCAGTGCCGCCGCCGTTAAAACACCATTGGTTGGCTTGTATCTGGGCAAGACGCGGGCTCTCGGTGAGCGCACAGACGGGAAACCACCAAACACGACACACAGGACGCTAATATCGAATCTGCAGTAATATGGAAAGAGAAAGGAAAAGAGGGATTGCAACATCCTGCGTCCACAAGGTCCAGGTTTCAGCAGATTTTTTGCTGGACTGGGAGAATTACGCAGCTGAGGTGTGGCGATCATGAAGTGAAACAACGAACAGACTGCAAAAAAATTAAAGGCGTTTGCATTTTTTAAAATTCCTCTGGTTACATTCTCTTGAAACGTCCCTTCTGAACCCCACTTTAACTCTTAATTCATTATTATTTTTTTAATATACAAGATCAACCCGAACGGGGAGGTGAGGCAGGAGTTTGATATGATGACACACACGGGTGAGCATCCAGGCTTCTTTAGTCATTAACAGGTGGGTTTACACACAGATCCCTTCAACTAAATCCTCCTTTTCTTCAAGAGAACTTCGATTTCCTCCCAGGTTGCCAGTCCTCAATCGATTCCAAGCGAACCAGGCTTCAGGGTGGACAGGCCCGGCGAGCAGACACTGAATCAAGTGTACCCACAGAACGAACATCTCCAGTTTAGTAATTAAGAGAAACACTAGAATAGACACCCACATAGCCTCATCACAATAACGCAGAACGAAAAAGCCACGTGGTTCACGTGTCAGGCAGCGCTGGATGATTTGGGAATGAGTCACTTGTTTTGTTTGTCATAAACTTGGAAAAAAACCTGGTTGATCTCAGCAGGTTAGACAATGAAAATGAAACCTTTAAATGCTCGACTGGTGAGTGTTCTCTGCGCACAGACGGTGGTCCAGCCTGGCTTCCTCTTCAGGAAAGTTATTTTCCAGGGAATACAGTGCAGAGTTGTTGGAAATGGACAGAGTGTTTCGTACCATTCTGACAGACAATCCACGTGGTGGTTGTGTGACAGAGATCCTGAGCTGATTTCCTTTTTCCTTTTTTTTTTTCTTAAGAAATGAAACAATTATTCCTACATCAATAACATCTGGGCTCACAGATGAATCACTTGTTCTTCCAAAGAAGGGCACATCACTTAAATATGTCCTAATTAAACAGAGGAAATAGGAAAGACGTGCGTAAAAGGCTGCTTTAAACCGAGGTTACATGGTTCAGAAATCTGTGGTTTTTCTGTACTTCTTAAGAAAAACGAGCCCAATTCCAGAGAATGTGACTGTGAGATATATGCTTAGATTTTTGTAAAACCAGTTATTTTTCGGAAAATTCCCTGAATGTGTCCAGTTTATCGTCTGCCAGAGACCGTTTACGGGCCTCACGCACTCATTCATGCGCGAACGCAGCTTGGTCTGACCGATGACAGGAACAGAAACTGAAAATGAATAATTTTCCTATCGTTTCTTGTTCCGTTTATCAGATGGCATGATCACCTTGCTAGGAATTTGGCTGCTTTTGTTTGTGCGTGTTTTTTTAATCAGCAAACAAATCATATGACACTTAGGAAATGACATGGCGCTAAACGCTTCGGGGAATTTCCAGCTGCAGCGTCTCAACGGGAACATCGTTGCATTTTATTCGCAGTCTGCAGCAGCTGCTTCGGAGAGACGCGCTGGAAAAGAAAGTGGATGGAGGAGAGAGAGGAGAGGACAGCCATTTTCTCTGTCGTTGCTCGCATTAATGCGCACAGAAAGCAGTTTTATTGGCGGGCTGCAGCGGAGGAAATGGTCGAGGGCTGCCTCCTCTGTCATCTCCGCCGTCGATTTGCAACGTTTCCACAAACAACCTGCGCGTTTACAGCGTCGGGAAACGGCAGAAATCGATCACACAAACAGAAAGTACGCTTAAATGACAGAGAGCGATGTTTCGGGGGAGGTTTTACGGAGCAGGAGAGGACTGAGCTCCTCGGCACATCTCCCCTTTAAAGCGCCCTTCAGTTATTCAGAGGAACAGCAACTGGCTGTGCCTTCTTACGGCTGAAATGTAAGAACGAGGAAACCGTGGAAACGAGGAAATAAAACCCCGCGTTATGTCAGTTCCACTCAACCTGCAGGTCGAGCGAAGAAATCAGTTGGCTCCTGTTGGGTCTCCCTTAGCGTGTCAGCAGGATTTATTCATGAAACACCTGACAGGAGCAGCTGTTCGGGTCAAAATTATGAGCTTTAACAGGACTAAAGGTGCTTTTTGAACACACATTTAAGCTCAGTTGAACCATAAAAGACAGATTTTTCTCAGTTCCTCGTCCAATAAACAGCAGTTAGGAACAGTCCTGACCACAACTGGTGCGTAAAGATCAGAAGTTAATGTTCTGGGAATGTCAGAAATGAATGAAAACTCTTCTCATGCAGCAGTAAACCAGGCCTGACCTGGAGCTGCATGCTGAGATGCTGCTCATCTGAAAATACACTCACAGGCTCTGCAATAATCCTCACGGCCTGCAGCCTACACACACACACACACACACATCCACAAATAGAGCCAAGCACAGATTTAGCTCCTTCTGAGGTAACATTAGCCATTTAAGATGAGCAGCTACAGCAGCCGCCCCTTTTCCTGCTCAAATCTTCAGCTCTCAGCGGAGAAGCAGAGGTCACGAGCCATTCAGGAGAAGAAACACATCAAACAAATTCACTTGCAAACATTTTTTTTTATTATTGCAAAATGTATCATAGGAAGCCTTCACTTTTTAAGTCTGCACAGAAAATATCAAAAGTGCTCCAAAGTGTCCTCGCAGAGCTGTTCAAAGCACCTCAGATCACATAGTGCTGCGAGGGGTTTCTAAAAAAGAAAAAGAGGAGAAGGAGGAGGCATGTGTGACACCAGGGAGTAGCACTGATTATGAAATGTGCTTTTACACACTTGTAATTACCACTGTGTTGCAAAAGAAAATGTAAAAAAAAAAGTCAAGACAAGCCCATTCGATCCGGCACATGTCAGGGTGCCAAAGAACGGAAACATGAAAAGTTGAATCGCAGCAGCTGGAGGGACTGATCTGTTGGATTGACGCAGCTCGAGGAGAGTTGAGGCCGACATCAGCCATCTTTAGTTGGTGTGCTGCTGCAAAACACAAACCAATAGTCACAGGGTTGGATATGATCGGTTCAAACGGAGGTGACTTGTGCTCAGTATCAGATTCTGAGATGCATGACTCAAAAAAAAAAAAAAAAAGCACAGTGACCATGAATAATCTCCCATTTAAAAGCCTCCCTTCTCCCTTTTCGACAATGCAAATCATATTTATCAACAGAAAGGCGAATCATTTTCCTTTTAGTCACTTGTTTAAGCACGCCTTAATGGCATAATCTGTCCAAGCAGCACGCATCCTTTAAATCTGTCCATCTGCTCACGCACTCACACTCACACACAGACACAGTGTCATTTACCATGATTCAATAGAAGTCTTTCTTTCTTACAAAATTCTCCATATAGCCTACATTTGTTAACATCATCTGAGACGGCTGAGTGTATAAATCAAATTACATCCATAGAAAAGTGAAGAGTATTTACAGGGGTAAGTGCATCTTCTGATTAAAGTTCGGGAAAATGTCTGCAGTTCAGGCCTGAAATAGAGGAAATTTACTGCATGTGATAAAATCTCCAGAAGTAACAACAGCTTATAAGAGGAAATATGCAAATAACGCAATTTTATCTGAACTATACAAAATGAAAACAACATCAAGGGTTTGTTTGTACATTCAAGCATCCAAAAATACAAATATATATCATTTACATGTATACACAGTCGGTATCCAGCTCTGTTACGCCGTTACGTATTCCTTGAACGTCACCGTGAGGCAGTTCGTAGTGATGTCTGTGATGACTATATTCCCAAGGAAAGGTTGGAAAGAAGGAAACGTCTCCTCTTTTCTCTTTTCGTGGTTGGACACAGACACTGAGTCAACCTTCTCCTCCTCTGCAGGTTGTTGTGCTTCAGTCTGAGGCTGAGGTTCTGTTTGCACGTCCGTCTGCGTTTGTGTTTCGCCCCGTGTTGGCGCTTCGGCCTGTGTTTGTGTTTCAGGCTGGACCGCCGGAGGCCTCGACTTGACAATACTCAAGTCGATGGGTTCCTCTTGGTCTGCGTAGCCACAGTCCTGCAGTCCGCTGTGGCTCTGGTGTCCGTTTTGGTCGACGCTGATGCTTTGGGCGGGCAAAGATGCTGCGTTTGGAGCGCTGACGCTACTGCAGCTCAAAAACCTCTTACCTCCCACGTATTCCTCGCCGTCCGTGTCGGAGAGGTGTCGCTTTAGTCCTTGAAACCCACCTTGGCTTCCCCTTTTGTCCGGCGGTGAGGAAACTCCCCGATCTGAAGTCAGGGGGAGCAGATTAGGCTTGGTTGTCAATTGTAAAGGCTGATCCGCTGGAAGCTGCCCCTGACCCCTGACCTCGACATGTTTATCCTGTTCCGTCACAGTTGGCTCCGTTTTGGGAGACTGTTCCTTTTCTTTGGGGCAATCTCCGTTAAATCCAGTCGGTTTGTCTTTGGGGTTTTTTGCAAATCCATTCATGAGGCCGAGCTTTTTCACCAGCTTCATCTTCTCGAGCTGGTTCTCCGCGCTGCCGTCCGTTCCCAGCGGCGGCTTCTCAGCACTTTCACCGTTTTTAATCTTAGCCGCCTGCATTCCGTTTTCCATGTACTTGCTCATGACAATAACAATCCGCCCGTTCTTGTTTTTGTTCTTCACGATCTTTAGTTTGCTGCTGCTGACGCCATTCGACTGCTGCAACGCCTCCTCTTTAGGCTTCGCCTTCTCGGGCTCTTTGTGCCCGTTGAGGTCAGCCGGAAGCTTCTTCAGCTCCATGGTGATATCCTTCACTTTGGTCAGACAGCCGGAGTCTTTGTCCCGAACCCACTTCTGCTGCAGCACCGGGGGCAGGTTGTAGCCTTTGTTAGCCAGCTCTGGAGCTTTGACTTCCCGGGGTTTGGCGAATAAAGGCTCGTGCGCCTTGAGGTCCGGCTGGTAGTGGTGGTGCTTCTTGCTGTTGAGCTGATAGTAGAACTTCTTGCCGTTGGGCTGCTGCTCGGCCTCCCTGCACAGCGGCTGGTACTGGTGGTGCTTCTTACTGTTCAGCTGGTACTGCTGGGCCTGGGGACGCAGCATCTGGATGGGGCTGGACTTCTGACAGCCGTCGTCGTCCAGGGACGCCTCGTGAAGGTCGGCCAGAATACTGGACCTCCTGGCAAAAGACGGGACCTGGGAAACAAGAAGGATTTGTTTTTAAAAAAGCACATCAATACTACATGAACAAGGCGGTGGTTTGTGGTGTTTCAATGAATGTTTTAAATAAAGGGCTTCCCTCTGAGCTGGGAATTTGATTAATGGTTAACTGTCTACAGTATCTGAACATGTGTCTGTGTCAGGGTGCAACAAAAAGCCAGGCTTTCATGGGGCCCACGAGCTGCGATGAAGACACTGTGCTTGGAATGTGTGAAGGGGCTCTTCTGAGGCCCAAATGAGCGCGCAGTTTATTTCAGGGGCCTCGGGTCCATGTTCACACAGGCCTCCCATGGTTCCCTCGCAGCTCTTTGAGCCACCGGCCGGCAGCCAGAGTGACATTTCAGATTGTCTCCTGTGGCTGTGACCTCAGCTCAGAGGAATGTCACTGGCTGCTTTGTGTCCCGTCATTGACTTTATCCCATGTGTTACCACCAACACCCTCCTGAGAGGAACAAAAACACTCCTCTGAGAGGATCCCGTGGCCTTTTGGGCCCCTGATTGATGCACTAAATGTACAGTTCACAGTCATTTAGGTACAGCAGTCAGGTCAGGAAGCTGGTCCCTATAGAGCTTAATGTAGAAAATATCTCCTTGGATATTTATTGTTTACCAAAAATGTTTTCATTTTCACAGTGCTCCCAGCCTGTGATTACACCTGGAAAATCAGTTGTATAATTCCTTCTGTGGGCAGTTTTTTAAAAATATAAAATAACCTCTAAAGACGCCATCAGACATTTCTCAGCTCAGGCTTTAGAGCTACAAACTGGATGTTCTGAGTTTTAAGGGTATATGTGTTTACAAGGCAATGATGGTCTAACAAATGCTGATCTGAGTTGCATTATGGGAAACGTAGGAACCATCATTTCCAGAGCTTTCCCTGTGCAAGGGACTGAAAGCCAGACATGTTTTTTGTGACTTGAAATGAAGGGATTATGGATGAAAATGAATCTCAAGCATACCTACACACTCATCGGCCACTTTATTAGGTACACATTTGAAATGTAATACATCAGCTCTGCCATAAATTCTACTTTTGCAAAACTTTGACATTTTTCGGTGTTGATGATGCTAAAAAATGTGCTTAAAATGGTGGTGGTGGTGTACTGGACTGCATTACATTTAAAAGTGTTCCTGATATTTTGTCCACCTGATTAACATACATGAGGGCTGCAAATGATCACATACACGACCACCACCCACTATAACCTCGACTGTAAACATTACGTAGAACTATCACCCTTTTTTGACAAAATCAACAAAACTGAAAATGTAGACGCTTTGCATAAGTAGAGTTTATATCATTAGACGTCACAGGTGTACCTGATAAAGTTCTAAGCATCAAGAATTCTTATTTTCTTACCTGAACCAGGAGGTGCTTGGGCTTAGGACCTCTCTTGCGATATCCCATCAGCTGCTCCTGACGTTCCCTGTGGGGGAGAAAAACAGCAGCCAATCAGTGAACGGCCTCACAGAGATGAGTTTCTGTTGCATGGCAACACAACGTCACAGGGTGTCCTCCTCAGGCTCAATTAGAAAACACTGAGTCCACATTACAAGTTCCTGATGCAAGCTGCAATTCATTCAAAAGAGATTAAAAGAGCAGGAATTTGTATTCCCCTCTTCCAGCCTTTCTTGACACAGAATCAAATATTTAACACCTCAGTGCACTTGTCCTCATCAGTGGCTTAAAGTGAGGCTCTTCCCTCCCTGAACAACACTTACTATCCAGTGTAACGTCTGTATGCACAGTAGAAGATAAAGTCCAACCCCTCTCCGACTTTCCTTTCCTCTTCATGCGAGTCTCTCCGAGGCAGTAACTCAATACCGCAGACAGGGGTGATGTCAGAATCCTCCCCCACCCTCCTCCCTCACATCTAATTACAATGACGACTCAGTGTATTTTCATAGCCTGGCATTCAGACGATTCGGCTCCCCGGAGAGACACGCAATTAGTTTCAATAAAACCCCTCCCCTTTAGAGAGAGAGAGATAATTGCAAAAACAGACGCAGAGTGATGTCGGTGTTTTGCTTTAACGTGTGACCTGCCTGAAAGGTTGCTGTAAGCAAAAAGCCGAGGGGAGGCCGAGAGAAAAGCCAGTGACAGTTTAACCACGCCGTGCGTTTCAGAAACTCAATTACACTGTCCAGCGCATGGAGCTCTCTGCTCAGTCACTCAACAGACTATTTAGCAATTAGCCGGGCAGCTAAGGACGTGACTCTGGTTTCAGTTTTTATTTATTTAAATATCCCAATTTACAACGATTATCGAGCCACTGGTTATTTCACGCTCACTTAAGTCTTGCTTTCCTCTTGCACTTCCATTACATCATTAGCTATAAGTTTGACTTTGAGAATGATGTAATGTGCAGAATTTGACACTAGACTGTTGTCACATTCATCTGCTGAATGAACAAAGTGTCTCTGTGCTCGGCGCATGCAGGCTGGATTTGTATGGAAAACTGCACAAACTGTACAGAAACAAATCAGTAAACAACTTACACAAGTGAGATGTGGAAAGTAGGGCAGCGGGTAACAACTGTTCTCATTGTTAAATAATCTGTTGATCATTTTCTCGGTTAATCGATTCGTTGTCTGGTCTGTGAGACATCAGAAAATGGTGAGCAATGTCAGAGATGATGTCTTCTGATGTCTTGTTTTGTCCACAATCCAAACATACTCAGTGTGCTGCCATAGAGGAGCAAAGAAACCAGAGAAAAAGATCTAACAGAAGAAATTGGAATCTTAAAAAAGTCTATATATTTGGCATTTAATTTATTAATTCATCAATAACTAATTGAGTAATCGTCACAGTTCTTGTGAAAACTTGAAATATCCAGTACAAACCCACTGACAGTGGACTTTAAAGTAAAGTAGATGACCTGAATGTGTCTTGTGTCGTGTATGTTTGTCTTTAAGCAGTTTGGGAGGCGCATGTTTAAGTTCATATCAACCTAAATTACAGTTCATGTCAGCAAATTCAGAAAAAATAACCCCTTTAACAAACTATCAATGCACCAAACACAGTTTTTTCTTTTGCTGTGTGAAGTTCATCACTTTGGACAATTAGTGATAATTAGTTAATGCATTAGTCGTGTGGAAGATGACACAGGTTCAGGTGGTGGGACAGCAGGCAGCAGTGGAGCTCGATAACCTGATGCTGACACTCAAATAACTATCAGGTGACAAAAAGTAGATGCTCAACAAAGTGTTACAGTTTGCTCTGGTGACGTGACCCACATTTAACCCCAACATGACCCTGTGATGACTCCAGGCTTGAAGCTAAACCTAACACTGCTGAAATACTGTGCAGAAAGTTTATCTCATCAGGGGATTTTTCTGATAATGTGAGCAAGTTAACCACAAACCCACAGAGTTCTTCCTTTAAACCTGTGGATGAGTGGTGGACAATTCATGTTCTGAGGAAACTGGAAAAGTGGGAAACAGTGAATTTCAACATGTTTGGTCGTGTTGTTCTGTGACTAATGTTGGGAGGTTTAAGGAGCTCTAAACTCACCTGTCTTGGAAAGCATCGAGCAGCCTTGGATCCAGGATGTTTTCTTCTGGTTCCCATGTGTTGTATCTGTCCAGAGGGGAGACACAGAGCAGTGAGGACACACAAAACAACCACGACTGCTTATTCAATCTATAAACCCTCCGTTGGGTCCTACTTATAGGCGTGCACATGTGTAAACAACATGCTGAGACACTTGTCCTCCCCGTGGATGCACGTGTAATAAATCACGAGTTAACTTTTACGCACGGCGGTAGGAGGAGGACGCAGCGGCCCAGCCTCCACGCAGACCCGGATACACGGACATTTCTTAAACATAGCGCTCAATTATAGACACGTCTTCCTTGTAATTGGCACACTGGGGATTGCAAACATCGTAAAACCGCATCCATCATCGAAGGGGGCCAACGCGTTGAGCGCCCAAAGCAAGAACGCGCAGCCGCCCATATGCGCGCCCACGCTTGCAAGAATGCACACATTCACTCGCTTCTGTTTTGAATGTCATTAATATTGTTGTTATCGTTGCTGCTCATGAGCGCACTCACCTTGGGGACCATCCTCGCCACTTGACCAGATACTCGACCCTCCCCTGTGAAGGAGGACAAACGGGATAAATGAGTTACTTCACTCAGCACCGCACCGTCATCCTAGAAAAGCAAATATCTAACGAAAGAAGAAATAATCCATCATGAACAGAAAGGAGGAGAAATCCTTCCCCTCCGTGCATGTGTGTGAAAATGTCCTTCAGCGCTCTTGTGACCAACCTTTCTGCTGCGCTTCTTCTCGATGCTCTCCACCGCAAAGACGTGCTCTCCCGCGGCGGGTAGTTCCATTTTCCGATACAAGAGAAGCGGCTCTTCTGTTTTTCTTTTTTTTTTTCTGTCCCTCTCTCTCTCTTTCTCTCTCTCCTCTTTGCTTTTGTTATCGGACACCTTCTCCTGATGCTTTCAGGGCCGTTTTTTCCCTGCTGCTGCTCCTCTGATGTATGAAACACAAGACCCCCCTCCTCCTCCTCCTGTTTTCACTGCGCCTCTTCCCTCGCTTTCCCCCTTCGGAGAGACTCGCTCTGCAGACGAGTTGAAGCTGCAGCGAGAAAACACTTCATGCAAATAGCCGTTGGCGTGACGTCAGGCGAGGGGGAGGCGACAAAGGGGCGGGGGTTCTTCCCGTGGTGCGTTCCGGTGCCGTCCGGAGAAAGTGCAATCACGACTTCAGAGGCGTAAACAACATTTTAAAAAGCTGCAGATGCTAAAAAAAAAGGTCCAGTTTCTCGCGATGATGCGACATTTACTGTGGAATATGGACGTGAATGCAACAAGTGGTGGCTCAAGTGCGAATTTTGTTATTGCGGCACATAGACATCAACCCACAATTACGCATTTCATCCTCTTCACTCTGCTCGTGTAACATATAAAAACATCAAACATATGTTGCAGCATTTATCTCTGGGTGACAGTGAGTCCGTGTAATAGCAGAAAGGTCTGCACTCCCGCTGATTTCAGAAGGTGTGCCAGTGCGTAAAAGTAGCTGCTCTTGTGTTTGTATGCAAACAAAAACCTACAAATTCTTACATGTAACAAGAACGCGCACTGCAGATAATGCTCTGTCTGATAACTAACCAAAATCAAGTGGATCAAGAACTACCAAACGCGTGACAGCGCTAATACAAAGTCCGAGCTGAGACAAGTCCCTGAAGGCAGCATCTCTCCCTCCCATGTCGTTGGATGTGAAGCTTCATCTAACTGCAAGAGGGTGCTATGAATGGAGAGAGTGTATTATCCAAAACCGCGATGGCCTGAATGTGCTGAACCCGAACTCAGCAGCTTGGAAAAGGCCTTCTGATGAAATGAGTGTTTTCAGCTGCATCACATCAGTACACTGGAGTTATCTGTTTACATCTGTGCGCCTCCACCAGCTCATAACACCCACAGAGCTGCCAGAAATGTAGGATATTTATGAGCCAGGCCGCGTAATAAGGTGCTTTAGTTGAGATTACAGGACAACCAATAACAAAAGTGAATCTTTCCACCTGGACGTCCACAAGAGGCCCAACCAAAGTCAAGGCCGGAGCCGCTTTGACATTGATTTATCACCGCCACCGCAGCTCGGCCTTCTCTATTACGGCCAATCCTGGTGAAATAGGAAAGCAAATTCCCGTCTGGTGCTGTGTATTGTGGATGACGTGACGATAATGTGCCCGTGTAAAGTGAAATTGCGGCTAAAGCCCGTCCGCTGTCATGCGCATTACAATGAATAGATTTCCATATCCTCCCCGAGTCAAGGTCACACAAAGAGATGATATTTCACAGGGCACCGTGTCGCGGCGATTTTCTGCCGGATTTTCGCGGCGTTAAGAGAAAGCTGCTGGTTGAGTGGCGGCCGATGTAGGTCATCCTCCTCTAACCCCTCCGGCTTTAGCTCCAGAGGGGTTATTTCTGACTGCGGAGCCCCCGACAGGACAGGCACCAGCCGGTTCCGTTTTACTTGGCACGGACAGAATGAACTGGCGCAGGCCTGCCGCCGCAAGGACGCACAGACCTCTGCTCCAAAAAGCGCCAGAAATGTCAGTTTGCACCAACGAGGGGGTTAAAGATTTTCATATAACAACGTGAAAATAGAGAGAGAGGGCTACAAATCACATATCCAGTTGTTTAAGGCCACTGCCACACAGATCTGTTTCATTATTATTTATTACACTCGAATCCAAAGCAGAAAGGACTTCTCTGTGCATTTATCTAAAAAATAAACACGTACAATGTCAATGTAGCCCTCTTTGCATTGTTTCATACGCCTGGACTAAATAAAATTCAGCAGCGAAGGGGTTAAAGTGCAGGGTTCCCGCAGGCTGCAGCGCTCGGCCTATTGCAGAAAGGCACGACTGTCTTTCCTTATAAGGCAATGAGTGCAAATCGGCGGTGAAATATCGCATGAAATGAGCGGCCGAAGCTGCACTCACACTCCTCTATGTTCTCCAAACGACACATTCATGTGCGCAGTGTCCGTGAAAACATCCTTTATTCTTCACTTGTTCGCTCTCTGCGGCACCACGGTGCCCGCGCAGCAGCAGCAGCAGCAGCAGCAGCCTCAGTGCGCGCACATGGGCTCAGACAGACATGGAGTCTGCAAATATTCAGCTGCGTCATTCCTAAATTAAAGATGAGCAGCGGGAGCAGAGTCGTCAGTTAGACGCAAGAGGGGAAGGTGAAGGTGTGAATGTGAAGAAATACAGCGCAGGATGATTTTTATCAAACCCCTGCGTCCAAATGTCACCTGTCTGCTCCTCACCTCCACAACAACATGACGCTTCCACCACCTGCACATGCGACATTCGGCTGTACTAGATTTACGCACGAGAACAATGGCTGCTGACGGCTGATGTGCGCGGTGATCACGCGACAATTTATGTATTTTTTTTTTTTTTTACGTCCAGAGGTTTGGGAACAAGGCACGTGCTCCCGAGGCGGGCGGAATGTGATGCGGCACGTGTCCGTTAACGGTTCCGCAGAAAAGTTTACCTGAGCGGCACGGCGCATAATCGTGTGCACTTGCAGCCCCGCACTGCGCCAAAAAAATCTAGAAACGAAAAACAGGCAATTCGTCTGCGTCCACGGTCCATTTAGTGACATATCGACGTTAAATGAAGCGCAAAAACAGCAAAGACAAAACCAAATAATGACGCGCACAAGTGAACAAACAGGTCTGGCGTCTTTTGAGTGACAGAAAGTTCACTTTACCTTCATCTAAACTCCTCCTCACACCGCATTTTCATGAGAAAAATTCCAAGATGTGGTGCCAAATTCTTTAGAAAAAATTCTATGCGTCTGTCTTCCTTCTTTAGGGACATGAAACTGTCTGTTGCCTGTGAACTTGTGCAGGTTTCAGCGGCCACACTGGCACAACTGACTCAGTTACTGCACATGAAGGGACATGCTCAAGTTTGATCAGTTTTATTGCCAAGTAGGTTTTCACAAATGATGAATTTGACTTTTTTTTGGATGCACAACAGTAAATACTAACATTTAGATTAAATAAACAAGTGTTGCAAATCACTAGACAGGGAGAAAAATTCCTAGTGCGCAGGATTGTGCAAATTAATCGCCTGTGAATGTGCAAATTTGTCATATAAATGTGCAAAAGGAACAAAATCTACTGGAAACTATAGAGAAAGAAGCTCATTTCAACATTTAAATATTCCCCTTTATCCTTGCATTGTGTATCCTCATTTTAATGCTCAATCGAGTGAAAACAAACCCTTTATCACATTAATTTTCCACCTGTAGCTCCTCAGTAATTAGTTACAAGCCGGTGATGTATTGCAGCCTCTCACCTCTGAGTAATTCTAAAGCACATAATTGCAGTGGAAGTCCTTATGTCATGCAGGGAGACGTGTGAATGGAAATAGAGATGATTCTCAGGAGAAGCGAAAGAAAAAAAAAAATCCAGCATCCTACAGGTTATGTTTTGTGGGTCTAATTTGCAGTAAATGTTTCAAACAAAAGTTTATTGTTCTAGTGGAGACATGAAAAGGATCCTCAAGTGTCGCTGAAGTGGGACATTAAAGGGGATTTTTTGCTGCAGGGAGGAAGAGAAGCAGCAGGTGAAGATGAGAGCTTACAGACAAAAATCCCCCGAACCGAGGATCCGATGACGCCATTGCTCTTTCTGTGAGCGGGGGACATCTGATTAAGATGACATTTCCAGTGTAGGAAGAAATGACGCTGTGCCTGCATCACAGCACAGGAGTCTGGATCAGATGACAGCAGAGGAAAAACAGGAGGACAGAGGAGGAAGAGGAGGAAGAGGAGGAGAAGGGGGGGCAAGGTGTCTGAAAGCAAGTCCAGAGGAAAAGATTTGATTAACATCAGAGAAAAGACGGCAGAAATGTAAACGTGTGACTCCAAATCAGCCGGATTGTTCAGCTTCTGAAGAAGGAAGTGGCCAGAAATGGTCCTTTATTGTGAATATACTGCAAAAGCATTCAGTAATCTGAACACATTTTCTGCTCTTGACGTCTTTTGAGATCATCTAAGTGAAGAAAAATGTTTTGTTGGAACCAAAAGCTTTAACAAGAAATTGAAAAGTTTAGGAAACGAGAGCTGAAAACAGAATAAAAGAAAAGATGAACTGAATGAGCTGAAATTTTCCTTCTTGCTCTGTTAAATGAAATATATTTTCCAATCAATTAAGTGAAAATTGCAGCAGTTTAAAGTTGCCATCATGCTATTCTGAGGACCAGAACAGAACAAACTGTTGCTGGTCACAGCTGAACTGTCACCACTCAGCAGCTATTTTATTCTTCCTTCTCTTCAAAGATCACACAAGTGAGTCACCGCTGCACCACAGTCAGGTTTTAATGCCACTTTAACAGCAGCTCAGCCGGAGCTCCTGACGCATTTTATTGGCTTTAGGTCGCAGCGATGGATGGTTAGAGGGAGGTAGACGAGGAGAGCCGGATTCATAATGTCGTAAAAGAAACACACAATCCACACTGTTAAAAAAAAAAGGACAACCTGAGCCTGTAGCACGAGTAATGAATTTAACACGGCACCTGTCAGGGATTTTCTTTCTCCATTTAACGTGTAATTTTGTGAAATGATCGATGGCACGAAACGTGTTAAATCAAATGTAATGTCTGACGAGGAGACTTTTAATCACTTGGTTGTTAATGTTTTTAATTTACTGCAAGAATTATGGGCTTGAGATTGGAGATTTTGTCCTGTTGTGTGTTAAAAATAAAGCACGGGTTGTTGAAAAATGGGGCATCATCATCAGTGTTGTGCTCAGAAACAAGAAAAAATACAACAATTTAAACATATTTCACTACAAGTCAAAGTCCTGCAACTCAAGTAGAAGTACAGCAGTATTATGAGATATTTTATCTTGAAGTAAAAATACTCCTCTGCAGAAAAATGTCTAAAAAATGACATCATTATGTTGTTAATGATGATGCATCGACACTTAAATAACCGTCTGCTGTCGTAGTTGGTCAAAATGACTTTAATGCAGTTGAGTAGTTTAGTGAAATGGTTTCCTGTAGAAGTCAAACCGCAGAACAAATGAGAAGATTAAAGTGAAAAACAACCTTCTATTACACAAGCTTGCATTTATTTTTGTTTTGTTTAAATCAAATAATAGACAGTTTTTCCCTCTTTACAATTTTTGTCTCCGTTTCTGGCAGTGATCATAATTAAACCAACGCTGTGCCAACGCCTGCTGATGAGCTTCCTTTTTTTCAGACTGCAATCCTTCCTCTGTACGCCAAGTTTCTTTTTTATCTGAAGCATCAGAAACTTTTCTTGGACGCTTCGTAGGTTTTTCCTCCACTGCCCTCTCCATTACTACAGTTGCTCTTCTGTTCGGATCCAGCAAACCAATCTCGCTGGCTGGCTGATGACAAATGCATCGCCGCCGGGTGCACCAGCGAGGAAATGTCCAATACACAAGCCAGATTTAAAACTCCGGTATACTGTGAGACAACAGAGCGGTTTACCAGGAGCCGATAGCCTTGTGTAGCTTTGTGTGAACTCGGTTGGCTTGAATTTAAAGAATGGAAAAGTGCTCCACCAGAAATCACCTGCAAGGTTTTGGAGAAGAGCTGCTTTTTGTTGGAACTGTTACAAAAGTGCATTCATTCATCAGACCGCGCCCATCTTTGAAGTCGGCCTTCGTTTGGATTCCAGCTACACGCCTGTAAAGTTTCATAAGTGCGTCTTGCAGAGTGTTTTCTTCTCACTGCCACAAAGAGCTGCTCAAAGACAATCACCGGATTTGTTGGGTTTGTCTCGATATTATAATACTGGAATGTCTGGACCTTACTGTGAGGCAACACGTGTCCTGAGCTGAATTAAAAGAATTTATAAAGCTGTCCTGTTGAATAACTCCCGAGTATTCTGAACTGTCACATGGTAGGCGTGTCTGAGACCACATTCTGTCATGATGACGGACTCACACAAACTTGCAAGGTGACAACAATACGGGCTTTGTTAGGTAATAAGGTAATAACTCACTAACATGTAAAACATGACAAGCAGACATCCCAACCAGATGCTGCTTCTTTGCAAAGGGTCACAGGTCAAAACTGTTGGATCCTGCAGGTTTAATCTTGAATTTTCAAGCCTCATTTGTTTTGTAAAGGAAAATCTTGAGCAACTACAGCTGTTAAATGAATGTTGTAGAGTAAAAAAAGTACAATATTTTCCTCTGAAATGAAGAAAACCTGAATTAAAAGTGCCTCAAAGCTGCGACTTTCCACCGCCGATGATTTCACAGCCTGATTGAAAGCGCGGCGGTGTGATAGACTCACGTCTTCAGAGATTTGTCTTTGTGGGAGTTATGAAAGCCAAATGTAATCTTCAGAGCCTCCTCTAAAAGAATCTGATTTCCCACCGCGTGTTGGCGTGTGACAAATGTTTTTAACCTGTCGAGGTGACAGAGTCAATTCTCCGGGAATTCATGAAGTCGCACTATTATCTCCTCCTTTGAGTGCATTTCAAAGGGATCTAGAGAAAGCGAGCCCCGCGCATAAATCACCGGCACGCAATTAGAGATTCAACGGTGATATTGAAGTTATTTTTATCTGCATTTTAATGACGTGGAAGCTAATAGGTGCACATGACTCATGGCTGAGACGAGTCTCGTGGGAGGCTTCGCTCAGGCTTTTTTCTTCTGAAGAGACCCTCCTGCTTACGTCAACAACCTTCTCGCGAGCCGTTTGCGTCTCTTGTGTGCTCAGAGCAGGAGAGATGCTCTCTGGCTTCACTGTGACTCAGACTCTCATCCAGACATGTAATTGATGAAGATGTGTGTGTGTGTGTTTTTTTTTTTTTTCCTGGTGCGTCAAAGGCAGGTAGCAGTCATGAGCAGTGACCGCTGAGCCGAGTGACTCACAGCAGAAAAGTCTACATAATGGATTTTGTGCCGACAATGACGTGGGCTGAACCTCCTTCGTACATCATAAATATTGAAACTTTAAAAAAAAAATCTAAATCTATGAATTTTACAAGCTGCCTGACTGGATAATGTGAGTTTATACATTTAAATATTGACTTCATCTTGCGGTTTATGGCACCAATCGGTTCCAGTTTACCTGGTTGAGCAATGAAAACAAGCAGCTCAAAAAAAATAATAAAAAAACAGATGTAGCTTTGTGTAGCAGCATCGTACCTCCTGGTTCTTCTCAACGGTGCCAATGGAAAGCGGCATAATCTGGCAGGGAGGCGGTGAGGCCGACATGTGTGTCGTAGGTGGGGAGGCTGAGGCGACAGCTGAGAGCAGGAGTCCGGCTGTGGAGTGGACACATGGTTTCATTCGATGATCCGGTCAACAGGTCACGGAGGGAGCAGACGTGTGTGCGTTTAATACAAACAGACAAACACACGAACGGGGCTCGCTCGGCTGGCAGGAAACCTGGGAAAATAACGGCACGTGAAGAAGTTACACAGACAAGCGCCAAGCACAACACAGCTAATACGTGTCATAACAAGAGATTTAAAGCCAAACAGCCTGAAAACGAAGGCTGGGTTGAGGGGAGAGGCTGCAAATGGGGAAGTCAGACTGGTCTGTCTCTGGTGCCAGTGGGTGTCAAAGTGGGGCGGTGAAGGTGGCAGAAAAGAATGTGGAGTCCATGAATATGATTCATGAGGCGACATTTGCGTGGCTTTCTTTGGGCTTCGGAACAGAAAAGGTCTTTTGTTTATTTCAGAAATGCCCTCATTTCTGTTATTTTGACAGCATCTGAACATGTTGGCTTCCTGTCTGAAGGTGCTCACTTCTCTGTAAACTTGGTCGGGCCTGGAAAGATTTCCATACTGCTTTCAACACAGTCTGAGCTGTTAACGGATCAGCACCTATTACTGAGGGAAGTTCAAGTTGTGTTGATCTGAGGAAGGTTTTTTTTCCCTCCATATTTCAGCACCAATATTGGTCCAAAAACATCACAGAGAGGCCCAAAGACAACATGTTTTTGTCAGAATCAGATCTTTCTCATTCACTTTATCATTTTTTAAAAGATGTGTGTGATGTTTTAGACGTGCCACAGAATCATAAAGGCAATAAAAAAGGATAAACTAAAT
>NW_007579465.1:68210-102746 GCF_000690725.1 Stegastes partitus | reverse complement strand
TTACAAACTGAACGGTCCAAAAGACAAAACTTGCAGCGGTTTGTAGGAGTCTTTCCTCAGAGTTTATTAAACACCTGCAGCATCAGACAGCAGCTGGATCCATATGAGCGTCTCCAAAGCGAGAGTTGTGCCCTTATTCTCACATGGAACAAGAGCAGACGCGCCATTAATTACGTGTAATTATAAATAATCCATGGCACGAAGACAGGATTGATCAGAATCTAATGATAAGTCACGCTGTCAATGATCTAGTTTGGCCTAAATCATTTCTAATGTAGCGGTTGTCCTCAGGTTGAGTCCTGAGCTTCATCATTTTATTTTACTGTTGGTAAAGTAGGTTTTTTGTCAGACATGGAGAGAATTTTCAGCACTCAGGACATTATAAAAAGATTAATCTATTAGTTATTTGGACACTTTGATATGATAGTTATTAGTTTAGACTCAGCCTTTTGTGGAATCGTACATTTTTATGTATTATGTCACTTGTTGAACTGTCGAGTTTCTCATGTATGACAGATATTGTGTGCGTCTCTCTCCGACACTGTCGTGGCTTGTCTGGATGAAGCTGTGAGCAAGATTAAAAGTGACCTCTGTCTGAATGACTCATCTCATATCCGAGAAGGACTTTTGCAGCACGTCCTGGCAGCGCCTCCACACTGATCCCTTGTCATGTATTGTGAAAATTCTGTAAATCACCATAAAACGATCTTTACAGCTGCTTTAAAACCATTATTCAAATCCACATGTGCTTTCAATTTCAGTTCACTGAACAGTTCAATGAACAGGTTTTTCGGATTTATATCATTCGTCCCTGGTGAGATTTTTTTAAAAAACAAGTTTGGAGCTAACGGGTGCGGTTTAGTCCCGGTTCGCCGAGAGTTCACATTGACTTTTTTAACCAAGCAAAGACACAACACAGAAGGTGTGTAGGGATAAGGCCACAATCTGATGGGCAGCTTTACCCGATTTCTGAAACAACACTGTGTGCTGATGGTGGCTGGTGGGATTTAACCAGCTGAGAACTCACAAAGAGCTTGCAAAATGCATAAAAGAGCTTAAAAAGCATTAGAAGTTTGTCCTCTGCACACACAAATGAAGATATACTGCAATGAAACAGCAGTTTAGACACCAAACTGGAATGAGCAACAAACCTCTGATGAGAAAAACCAGGTACGCTTGAGTATTCTGTTGTGTTTTTGGTTTGTTTAACCACATGCTGTGATCATATTTCACTCAGTTTTGTTTTAATTGCACCCAACCTACCAAGTGGGAATGCACCCTAAGTAAACTAAGAACAGGTATGATGTATGTCCTAACCAAACTGGACACAAATTTGGATCTGAGCAGTATGCGTGTGCAGGATGTTTTTATGGGTGTCCCGTTAAAATGAAAGACAGGCCGACACTTTACATTATTCTTTGATGTGAATAGTTCCGGTCTGGTCTGTGGAAAAGCCATGAACGACACAGCCACACAAGTAAAGGAAGCAAGTGCATTTCTCCAGAGGAAGCTAAAGAAATAAGCAAGTGAACTAAAACGCTGGAGGCGAAACACAGATTTTAAAACGAGCTGAGAAAGAAAAAACAGATCCCCACCCTTCAGCAAAACGCTGTTTGAACCGGAAATAGTCGAAGAGTTTGAGAAGCTGCGGCAGAAAAACAAAGAAGCAAAGAAAAGCAAAAGACGAGAACAGTTAATCTCAGTGAGAGGGAGGACAGCAGCCGCACGGCCACAGAAGATGGATGACAGGCTTCAGGATCAGGTGAGTCGGCTTCAGGAGGAGCTCAGAGTAAAAGACAAATGACTTGAAGAGGACGGAAAAATGTGGATGTGAGCTCAACTCTGAACTGGAGCGAGGACGCATGGAAAGCTGGACGGGGCCGATTATTTTTCGGGTGCAGTTGAAAGACTAATGTTTGACTTTTCTAGCTTCAGCCAAGAGACATAATCCAGCTGGTTAGTTTCATGTGATGGTTAACAGCAGATAAACTGACAGACATTTGTTTTTTTTCAAGCTGCACGCTGCCAATTTGTAACACAGGCTTTCTATCAAATATATCTACACTCAGGCAAAGATGAGCTATATTTATTTGTTGTTGGTTTTGGTTTGGCGTTCAGACAGCCTGATGTTCATTCAATCACCACAAGTTCAGCAGACGATGCTCCAATCCTTGTTTTGCAGAAGCATCCTGTCTTCAGGATCTAACAGCCAGAGGTGTTTTTAGCTTTTTGTGCAAAATACTCACAGCAGAGACACATCAAATATGCATCGTATTCAATGTAAATAATAAAAAATAGCTGAATTTTTTTAGCATTATTAAAATCGAAACTTAACCAAGCATGCAAAGTAGAATAAAGTCCCGCATCTGCTGCACAGTTATAACCGGCAACACAAAAGCGTTGCCCTCTCTGCTCCTCACTGTCTGAATATCTAACACAATAACAGCCTTGAAAACAACAACATGCCCGAAGCTGTGGAAAACACACTACTGCACTGGTGGCACGCGGAGCTTTACAGAATTCATACGAGATGCAAGTCATAGCACCGTGAAACCAAATCCTGCAGTGCTCATAAATGCACGCATTGTTCCTCATATACCGAAAGGAAACTTTACCGTTTTCAGTCCAACCTCGCAGCGCGTCGCTGCCTGGTTGAACTGCTATATTCCTTAATTCTGCAAACTCACGGACGAAAATAACAAACTTTAATCCACCTTGAGGCAGGATCAGTAGTCAGGAAACGCATTGCATGAAGAGTGTGGCCCACAACCTGAACATTAGCAACTCTAACTAAGCCAACAAGCCATTGCTCTGAGATGAAACGCAGAACAGGCTCATGTTTGGAGGGCAGAGGGATGATTTCCACCCGCTGCGACAGTCTTGATGCCCGTAATTATCAAGAGTGTCAATTTATATTCAAGGAGAAAAAAAAAAAGGGAACCCTTTGGTGATCATGAGGCCTGATGCATTGTACGGCTTTGATGCCAGCTCAGATCTTAAGGAGGGTGTTTACTGTTATCTTTTAGAAATTTAATGAATAAACACCATGTGCTCTTGAGGCAACTCCAAGTGAAGGAATCGGCCTTCTGCTGACTGATTTGTCCTCATATAAATGCACATAGACCTTATATTTCTTGTAACAAAGCATTTCTATACAGTCACATTTCGCTGTAGCTGCGCTGGAATTATCCTGCATCACATTACACTGGTTGTGTTTGACCTGTTATCCGCTAATGAGACAAACAACGCGGGGAAACTAAAATAAAATTGGCTAAATCTGCACTTGTGAGACTCTTGAAATGGATGCCAAGCACTGTGCGTGTCTCCATGTCTGCGCTTCGATGTAGATTCGACTGAAAGCTCGCCTGAGAGGAACCTTGAAGCCGGCCGCATGAGAGGATGCTGATATCGGAGCGGCCTCCCTCCCAGCTCCTCTGGCAGCCTTCGAGCCTTGTTGGAGCTGCTGGTGAGACAGCTGGAAGCCAGAGCTGCTGCACAGAGGCTGATGAGACTCCGGCTTGGAGATAACGGCAGGAAGGAGGAAGAGGAGGAGGAGGAGGAGGAGGAGGACTATCTGCCCTCAGGACGTAGCCGCATCCCTCTGAATCCATCCAAGGTGACAGCCAGAGAAGTGGTGGGCCTTGGGCAGAGAGGAGGGGGGAGCTGGTACCTGAAGGATGGAGGGAGAAGAGGGGAGGAGAGTAGATTTTCTCACTTATTGGCTTGTGTTTATTGTGTGCGCAGCGATCGTGTGGTGTAAATGTTAAGAGCGGCCTGCAGCCACGCTGACAGTGCACTGCAGGGGGTGATTAGGGCTGTGCCATCCATCTCACAGGCAGAGTACAGCAGCAGTGCGGCAGCAGCAGCAGCAGCATCGGAGGCTGGCGGAGGGAAGAGAAGAGGCCTGCTTGGAAGACGAGACGGAAAAAAAAAGGGGGGGGGAGGATTACGAGCTAACGCTGATTAGCTGGCAGCTTAACGACATGCTGTGTTTTCCATCTCGTCGTCAGCACATGACCTGGGGCTGATTGGGGGGAAATGAAATGGTATTTTTGATTATTTGTAGAGAGGAAGGGAAAGTGGAGTAGGGCTGCTAGCTGGGACATGAATATTCAATTCAGGCAATTACAAGATGTCCTACTTGGACAAGGATACGTAATGTGACACTTTATCGCCGTCAATATAGCATTTTTACACAGAATGATTGAGTTTAGCTAATTTACTTTGACAATCTTAGGATGATTTATTTGTGTTATTAATGTCAAGCTGTCTTTTGAAGGAAAACTTTGGCAAGATTAACCCGATCCCATCTCTATTTCAAATCACATAATTGCATTTCTTTTTACTCGTTGCTAGTTCGTGCAGTGGCTCAAGCTTGTTTACACCCGATGCTGTAACGTAGCTGTGCAGAGGATTGGGGTCAGAAAGGCCAGAAAAGGATGCTGGCTTGCAAACTGTAAAATCTGACTGGATATAGTCGGACAAACCTGGAGTATTTTTAGGATGCCATGTATTTTTCTGACACTATAAATTACTGGGACAAGGATAAGTAATGTGTCACTTTACCACCAAGAACGTTTTTATACAGAATGGTCTAGTTGAACTAATTTACTTCGAGAATCACAATTTTAAAAAAAATCTGATTTATTTTGTTATCAGTGTCTTTTCTGGGAAGATTTTGTCGACATTTGCCAACCAGCTGATCCCATCTCTGCCATGCACTCACTGAGGATGCGTTCCAAATACTTTCTCTTTTTACATGAACTGTTTCTTGCAGCATGCACACAAATGGGACGTGCTAGCTCGTCATAATAATGCGCCTTAAACGTCGAACGTCGCAGGTTGAAATTAGCCGTCATCTGTTTGTACGCTGTTCTGTTCAAGCTGGTTTCTAATCGACGATGCAACATAACTGTGCAGAGGGATTGTGGGTCAGAATGAACAGAAAAGCATTAAACTGCAAAATCTGACAGGATGTAGCAGGACATCCGAGTATTTTAGACGCACTCTGTATTGCTATGTACTAAATATTTTCCTGGCACACTATATATTATGAAAGTATGGATACTGAAACATAGCCTGGGTCTTGCAAAAGCTTGTCTTGTTTAATTAGTTTGACCATTTTTAATGATTTAACACATCATTATGTACTGAAGGACACTTTAATCAATCCTACAGTTTATTGTATGTCTTATCTTTTTTGTTAAATCATGGTTGGGATAAAAACAAATCCATTTGAAGCAGCAGAGAAGGACAACGGGCTGCACCGTCGTGGTCTACCTGCACAACCTCAATTCACTTTTCTATTATTTTTCATGAAAACGAGTCACTGCATTCAAATGGTCTGTTTTTATAATACGACTGTTCTGCCGTACATTTTATTAAGCCGCAGCTATTCTCCGGGAGATGAATGTGATTGTGGCGTGGTGGTGACTGAGTGGCGTGCTTAGCAGGATGAATGGCAGCGGCGGCTCTGCGTTTTCTGGCTCATTGCTTCGAAATGACTCTCCCAGTGTCATTGTCAACGAGTGCTGGGAGAGGGAGGATCTTTATCTTTTTTTTTTTTTTCCTCTCTTTTCCCGGCTCCTCGTCTTTCTCTCTTTCTGTGTAGTGGCGGCGGCTCCTTCTTTTCTCTGCCTCTCACCTCGCCCTCGCTCGCTGCCAGGCTTTCTTTCCCCTCCTCTCAGAGCAGCGAGCCCCCACGTCACCGCCACCCTGGAGCTGCTGGAGTGGGGGATGGGAGGCAGGACGGAGGATGGGAGGGAGGGAGGCAGGGTGAAGCGATAGTGTGCCATGCTTACTGGGGAGGCGGTGGAATTCTGCAGGTTGCCACGGTGAGCCAGTCGATAGCACATTGAGCCACTTTGCTGCCGCATGCATGAACCCTTTCTCTGCCCTTCACCTGCTGCACAGAGGAGACAGACAGCAGGGAGAGTGTTGTGTATCGGGGATGTTTACCGGGCCCGGCCTCCCTTGGTTACTGTTGCTATGCCTGTCAAGCTTTCCCGTGTAGCTTCGCTCGCACACAGCTCACAGTGATGACCTGAAAGAGGCTGATTTATGTCTAGAAATCAGCTTTTGAAGCAAAGGGTCCTCAATTAAAGACAAAACTGCTCATTTGTAGACAGAAAACACAAATAACTTGTATAGCCGGCAGGTTTTTATCTAGTGCAGCGCGGTAGCAAATGACCGTCAGCCCATTCTGTAGAACATAATGGTCTGGTGCACCACACTATCATTCCTGCTTTATGCTCTGGTTTGTTTGTGTTTAACTGAACCAATCAAAGTCATTGTACGCTCAAAATATTGATGGGACTAAGTGTTTTGGTCAAACATTTGCACGCAGGGAGTCGACCACTGTGAATAAAATGGCTAATCCACTGAAAAACCAGCAGGGTTGCGTTCCTGCAGGATCCAAATCCTCTGCAGCAGCACTTTTCAGCACGGTCCGGTCGCTGCTCGGCGGTTGTTGTTGTTTTTACCGCAGCAAAACAAACAGTAACACAAACACAAACCATAGGCTACATCTGGTGAGTCAGACCAGCCAATTATTTACTTCATATGTTTTTTCTCCTGCATGACCTCATTTATAATAAAATATCTAAAAATTAGAAGCAAGATTAAATTCACGCAAATTTGTTACAAAGAACAACCCAGTTCTTTATGAAAAGAGAAAAGCTTTTGAGGATGAGGATTAACCAAGTATGTTGGGTTAAGTACACAAATCCAATTACATGTTGGACTAAAGGACAACAGTCGAGTGTGCTACAGACTGGATATGAAAATGGGGATGAATCCTTAGTGATGTCATCCGTAGATTTCCTCTGCCTCTGGACATTCAGCTTTGGCAGCAGCTGCTTTGCCTTGAGGCCAATTCATGTTTTCCACGTCCACGAAGGTACACGTGATGCAAATTTCGTCATTAACCCAAGTCTGCGAGGGTTTGTGTGCAGCCCAAAATTAGAGGACTGTCCATTCTACAAGCACAGCGACTGCACATGTGCCAGGAAAACAAGTAGTGCTCAAAACAAATGTTTGGTACGAGGAGGATCTCAGCCACCCTCGACCAGTTGAATCAGTCACTGCTGGACTTTGGAGGAACTTTGATTTGCTTTCCATCAACGGAGCCTAAACGCAGTAGGAGTAGGAAGTCCTAGTTTCTCCAGAAATCCTGTGGTGTGTGCTTGACACACCCCAGGAATGGTCAGTGACACAATGTGACAGCTCAATTTACAAATGGCTGCTGTTTCTGGCCTCCTAGCAGACCTGCGTAGCTTTATTGGATCGTGAACTCAGCCGCACAAAAGCATGAACTGGCCGCTACTTTGGCTAATCCAAAAATGAACAGAGTGCAAGTGGAGCTGAGCAGGATCCCGGCCACTCACACCAGCCACACCTTTTGTTCTGCAGAATTTTACGCCTTAATACAACTGAAACAGGAGAGTTATGTAAATATTCACCCAGTACAGTTGTCATGAAGGAGGAAATTAGCTATAGAGACCAAAACTGTCCTGTACCAGGCTGTAAACATGTTTTTATTTGCTGTAAACTCAGACATTTTAACATGGAGGTCTGTGGGGATTGGTTTGTTTTCTTAGTCAGCCACAAGTGGCCATTTGAGGAACTGCAATTTGTGGTAGTTTGACGTTGGATTCATTTTTCAGCTGACTTTTCCAGCATCCTTTGTTCAGTATGTAAGCCCACACACTGCTAACCTCTTCATATGAGTCATCACAAAACATATCGAGGGACGCCATTGTTCTGTTTCCCAACACTCATCAACTTAATAGAAAAACAACAATTTACTGAATTCGCTATCCTGAAATGTCCTCAAGACATTCATGTCAACTGTTGTGTGCACAACAGACATCAGCTGGCATTTGAAATGATGCTCCATGATGCACCAGTATAAAACATTCAATATCTATGTATTGCATATTGCAGATGCATCGCAGATATCTGTTAATCAATTCCTCCTACTCAAAAAAAGAGAACATTTCAGATATACACATCATCATTCTTCCAAAGGCTAATACACATCATGTGCATTGGACTTCTCTTTACAGATGCTTACAGCTGCAGATATCCACCACTGTAGGTGTAACTGAATTTTGTCTGGTTGTAATTCCAGTTCCATCTACAGTTTAATTCTGTCTCGTTGTAATTCTACTACAGGATATCTTCAATTCCCCTCAGTCCAAGATATCCACATCGTCCCTTTTCAGATATTTTCAATTAAGTTTGAACTTGTCAGAACGATGTTGTAGATGTCTTGAAGTGGAATAATGACTATTCAAAATGTAATTACAGATATGCTGAATTAGAGTTTTGACTCTGTGAAATGACACTGCAGACATCTGTAATTATGTCAGAAACTACGGCAAGTGGGAGGCGACTTGCTTCTCAAACATACTGTGACACTGCAACCATAACCAGCATGTGGCAGCTGTTTAACCTCCAAGTCAGAGCGGCCTGAGGCTGAAGATCGAGTAAACGTCCACCACGAGCCTGTAATAAAGAAGCCTTCATTCTCCATGAACGAATTTCTGATGAACTCCTTCTATTTAATGGCACTTCCTCGTCAACTAATTCACCACAGCAGCCACTGTTGCTTCTGCTGACACTGTTCAAATGTTTCTGCTTGGACCAATACCTAACGGGGAGCCTCTCAGTGTCACACACAACAATTCAGACGGATGTTTGAGAAATCAGCAACTGTTATTCTGAATAGCCAAAACTCAATTACAGATATATCTAACTGTTGCTTTGGTCATAATGATGATATCGATTTCTGGATTAAATATTCTGACTAGCAGCAGTGAAACTACAACTAGTTACAGTAACATTGATGATGTGTTAAATTAACAGCTTGTCATACTTCAGCCCACAAAACAATTCGATTTTATCCCTTAATATTAGAAGCAACCCTCAGTTGCTAATGTCATTGGTGAGCTAGTTAGCTAGACATGCTAGCATGAGCTGCCTACACTGATAAGATAAGTGAAGGACATTGATCATCTTGTGACAATGCAATGTTCTCCTGGGAAACCTTGGGTCCTGTCATTCATGTTGTTATCTACCACCCACCTAAACACTGTTGCATGAGAGCAGCACACCAGGATGGTGGCGTCCTCCTCTGATAGGACAGTAATCGCTACCACACAACATTAAGTTTGACCAGAGAGTCCACCTGGTTTCAAACTACCCAAATCCCAACCTGATCAAGCATCTGTGGGATGCACCGGAACAAGTATGCAGGTCCCAGTCTGCAACCCCCAGGACCCAAAGGATCCACTGCCAATGCTCCTGTGCCAGACGTTGGAGGTGTTGTGGTGCTTTGGTAGCCTACATAACATTAGGCAGGTTGTTCTAATCGATTTATCCATTCATTCGCTTTCTATTCACTATTATATCCTGTAAAGGGTCATGAGGGGGCTGAAGCCTATCCCAGCTGACTTGAACGGTAGGTTACATCCTGGGGAGGTTGCCAGTCCATTACTGGGCCAACACAAGACAGACAACCATGCCCACTCACATCTACTGTCAGTTCAGAACCACCATTAACCTAAACACGTCTTTGGATGGCAAACTCCATACAGGAAGACCCCAGACATTCTAGCTGTGAGGTGACTCGTTAGCCACTTCACCACTGTGCTGCCCACCTAATCGGTTTACGTTCAAACCAATACATCAGGGCGAGAGAGTGGTGTGGAGCAATGAAAACGTAGCCTCCTTCCCATTGGTCCATCTATGGCAGTGCAGTTTCTAATTATAACCCACTCTACACACATCGCTCAGCGTTGGTTTTAAAAAAAGAAAGAAGTTGCATGTGCACTGTTTTGTCATCGTAGCTCGAACTTTAAGTAGCCAAACAAAACTGGAGCGATTCGCCTGCGTCCTTCCTAGATTATGCTTTAAGCTCGTGATGTGAGTGCTACCGGAGCAACGTTAAAGCAGCATGAAGATGGAGATCTGGTAGCGCTCTGGCTTTTAAAAAAGATCCTCTCTTCGCTTTGTCCAAAATCCACCAACCTTGCGCGTCCAGCTCTGCTCGTTTGTGATTTTGGTTTTTGGAAAGGCTAAAGAAGACGCTGACCTCCAAACTGTTTTAATATGAAATATCACTTTCCCCCTTTGTGTATTAGAAACCCTAAAGTATGACAGAGCTGCAGTGCCGTGAAGACCATGATTGGAGGGCCGCTGCACAGGGAGGGGTTTAGCAAACAGTAAATTATGCAGCACTCATAAACAAACTGATCATTTGGAGCACACACACACACACACACACATATGCATGAAACACACAAACACACCAGTCCAAGTTTCCATCCATTATCCGCCCACCAGCAGCAGACAGGAACCAGAGCACATCACGGCTGTAGTAAGTTGGATTAATGCTCTGTGGAAACTCCACATCTCTGTGTCAACCTGCCTCCGTCTTTTTTTTTTTTTTTTTTCCCCTCTCTCGGACTGTGTGCCTGCATTGTGCCTTCGAATACATTTATTTTCTGTCTGTTATGGAGCCCGATGAGTGTGTGATCATAATATGCCATTGTATTTGTGGCTGTGAGAGAGAGAGAGCGAGCGAGAGAGAGAGAGGCTATCTGCTAACTTGTCCAATGTCATGCAAATTACGAGCTGCAGGCCTGTGCTGAGGGAACAAGGCCATTGATTGGAGTACCTTGCAGTGTTGCTGCGTTGCCACTCGATGATGTCCTGTGGGGGAGCAAATTTACTTATAGTGATTGAATTTTAATTTTTTTTTTTTTTTGTTGAGGGTTCTACGTGGTGCACGGGGGGAGAAAAAGACCAAAGGGTTGAGATGAAGAGGAGTAATGACACAAGGAATCTAAATGAAAGAATGCAAATGGGCTGCCACAATGACAGGGTGTGCAAACCATTTTGTAGAGATATTGTCATAGCAGGTTTACATCAATAGGATTTTTTCAAAACCAATAAAACAATGATCCTGCTGTCTGCGTATCCAAAGCCTGTAATAGCTTCTTCCTTTGTGCTCCATTCTTGCCCAGAAACTACTAAATGCACATCAGTGAGCCACAATGTTTGTTTCTTGATTACAATTAGCATTGAATCTAGTTTATTATGAGGCAAACGCACATATATCACCCTGCCGCTCTCAATGCTCCCCTCAAGCCCAATTCACAGTGAGACTAGTGTTACCTGGGGACCAATGGTGAGTTGTAATAACTGCGAAGGTTTTAATCCTCTGTGAATCTGCCATGTTTTTAATTGGAAAGTACAAAATTCACTGGAAACGACAATATCTGCATGCACAGGGGTCCTATGACAATATTAATCCTGTGTAAATTGGCATCTCACTGATTTGGGGGCGTCTCTTCTGCTTTTTGCAAGAATGTTTTGCTTTCCTGCTTGAGGATTTTGGAGGCTGCGTTGTTGGTTTGCGTTGCAGAAATAAACATTTTGTTGTTTTTCAATCGGCTCAACAGTTTCTATTCAGCAGCCTATTATCTGCCCGAACCCCAAAACGAGTTTAACCGGCACGATGTATTAAAATTACACTGTTTATCAGAACCAGAAAGAAAGTAAAAACAGAAAGAGGCGTCAGATTTTCAGCTGTTTGATGGTCCTTGAGCTACTCATCTGCGGTGTGATGATCCAATCAGAAGACTTAACCAACCATAAGCTTCAATATTAATTATTTTTGAAGTGTTTCATTAAAAAAAATACAAAAAAATTTTCAGTAACTGACACTGGAAAAAAATAAAATATTCTGTGCCCCCCGACGTTCCTGTGTAAAAAATCCAATTATATTTTAACTTGAAAAATAACCCAGTTTTATTGCATTATAACGGTGCCATACTACATATTTCATATTTCTCTGTACTTCTAGTCATAGTCGAGCTGTTTCCATGGAAGTGCAGGACTTTATATTGCAGTAAGAAAAAAAAAGCTCACAATGAGGAGCAGAAACCTCGAGTTAATATCATGTCTGAGGATGATGTCAGTACATTTGAATAAAACACAACCCAGAGGTGGCGGCGACAGTGGGCTGAATTCTGAATTATAGGGTCCCCGGTAATTCCAGTGTCATGTAAAGAGGGATACATGCACAAAACATTGTGCAAAAAGCAGTCCGGCAAAGGTGCTATTTTCCTTTGTTTGAATAGAGATCGTTAAACTACAGTACGCCGCTGATTTGGGAATTTACAGAGCCTTTAAAAAACCCAAAACATTTGCAAATAACAAAGAACGGGCAGGGGAAAACGCTGTTGGTTTTTGGACTTTCCCCACGATTTTTTCCACAGTAAGGCAATACAGATTGAGCTATATCTTAATCTAGGGTTATGTATTCAAACTGATGGATACTGCTGTATTTTTGATGCGTATTGAAACCCCACCGAGGGCAGTGACACCTGGTGCACTGACGTGGTTAAACTTCAGTGAGGTTTACGAGCATCCAAACCGCGGCTCCAAAAATTGCAAGTTGATGCATCGATACACAATAGAGAAGCGCAATGAAAGGATATTTCAAAGAGGAAATAAAGGACAAAGCAGTTCGGGATTAGTTCCCGCTCGGACTGCCCTTTCAGCGCCGCCGCCTCTCTGCCGCTGGTATTAATCACCGTTCTTCACAGCCCTGCCCTCATCCCTCTCTCCTCACCCACTGTATTCAACTTGACCTTTTCCTTCTCTTGGCCGCTTCCACTCAGAACCCAGGAGCCTTTTGATATGTGGGAACATTTTCTCTGACCAGACATCTCGCACCCTTGGTTACACTCTGGAGGAGAGGATGGGGAGGAGAGGGGAGGAAAGTGTGAGATAAAGTGTGAGAGAGACCAAAAAAAAAAAAAAAAAGGAGAGAGGGCGTGAGATGGGAAAGAAACGAGGAGAGGAGGGATGTAGAGAAAGAGGACAATTTGCTTAAACAAATTGGTGTGAAGAGGCTCGAATTCAAAGGATTCGGTCTCAAAAATGCTGAAATTTAACAAAACCACATTCAATAATATCATGTTTTGGATAAATTTCCTTTCCTCAAGAGTCTCTATCTGTTGTCACACAATAGAGAAAATTCCTCTTTTGGTCCATTTGCTGTAGATAAAAGAAAGAAAAGGAGACAGAGAGAGAGAGAAAGAAAGAGATCACCGGGGATAAAATAGAGCATTAGATCTTTTTAAATACACATTAGCGCCTGAGACGGTGAGAAAAATTAGATTTGATTCAGTGGGAGATTTTAAAATTGCACTTGAATTTCATTCTGGGTAAAAAGAGCCGCAGAGAGATAAGAGGAGGAGGAGGAGATGGGACTGAAGCGTTAACGCTAAATTAGCAGGAGTGGACCTGAGAGAAATTAGATTTGATTCAGCGGCTGAGGGAGGAAAAATGGGAATTATAGCTCAGACCTGTGGAAAGTATTGGGTATGGAAGAAGAAGAAGAAAAAAAAAAAGCAGCAGGAGGAGGAGGAGGTTGTTGTGTGTAAGAATGAGAAGGATTTTTTGTAAGGAGAGCTGCAGAAAAGCTGCTCTGCTTTGGCAGTGACTGTCTGAATGAGCCGTCCTCTCCATCCAGCCCTCTGCTCACCTCTCCAGCCCTCCTCCCCGTCCCCTCGCTGGGTTAAAGACCCCATAAATAACTCACAGTCCCATCCACTTGTGCACAAAAGACAACAGGACGCTCTCCTGCTGCTGCTGCTTCATTTCGCCGTCCTTTCCCTCTGCGCTGCTGCACGGAGTCAGTTAGAGCCTGAAAAACATCATTAAAACCCAATAGCTTCCTTTTGACTCCATCCTCCGCCTCCCGACATTGTTGCGCGTTAATCACGTTAAACAACACGGTGTTTGTCTGCGGCACGTTCCCCTGCAGGAGCAGAACAGGTGGCCTTTAACGGGGGTCAGGCTCATTTAGGGGATCAAGAGCTTGTTAAGTTTAGTGTGCCGAGCATCAAAAGGGAAATAAATGCACGAAACAAAAGATGCACAAACACATGCGTGGACACACAAGCCAACCAGTGGGCTGAGGGGCCAGAGGGGGAGCTCCGCCTGCAGATTCATAACTTCGAGGCCTTGTGCAGAAAGAGACACACAAGAGGCCGATCTGGCAGCGCGCGTTCGCTCAGACGCGCACGGATAAACACACACGGGAACGAACGTTCAGAGGCAGCAGCCATAAATATGGACAGACACAGCGGTGCAGAGCGAGAGGGTGGCGTGGGACCAGGAGGTCTTGGCTGCGTCTGCTCCACGTGTCTGAGCTGTCCTTGGGTTTCCGGCCTTCTCGGAGAGCCTGCTGATTTATGAGATGGACCGCTGCGACTAAGAGTGTGTGTTTAAGGAGAAAGAGTGCACGGTAGAAATATGCTAAATAATGCACGAGTGTAAATATACAGTTTGCGATTTATGTAAGCGCCACTGTGCAAAAGTTGCTCTTTAAAAGTTGGATAAATTCGTTCTGCAGCAGCATGACGAGACATGAAGACGATTTTCTGAAACATGAAGAACAAAGAGTCCTGCAGCGTCATGCTAACGCGTCTCTTTCATCTTAACGTTTCCCCGTGGAGATGTGAGCGAAAGATGTGAGGAATAAATGCGAGGACGGAGGAGCCGAAGCTGCCAAAGTGAGAATTTCTTCGCTCCATTGCATCAGTCTTAAGCAACACCCGTTTCTTATGAGGTGCCGCACAGCTGTACCGAATGTCAAATCGAGCTGACGGAGGTGCAGCATTTCTGCATCACGCCAGCAGATAAAACGCTCCAGCCTCCTGGTCTCCTCGAGGCGCGTGGAAGTAATTGTAAGATCCTCTTTGATGGAAAACTGGGAGCGAATTCTGGGTCACAGGAGCAGAGACAAGCATATGCATTATGAAAAGCAGCTATGGTTCAACCTCCAACATCACAGAGTCTGATTTACAAGAGGACGCAGAAGACACTAAATCCACAGAAGACGTAAAACTACCTACCTGTCCAATACCTTGAAATATTGTGCACAAGTGTGCCAAACATCAACTTGATTTAACCTTTTTATAAAACATTTCTATAGTTCTGCAAAAAAACAACCTGTAAATAGAGAATTTAAATGTGAATTATTTCCATCTTTGACTTTTCACCCGGTCAGTATGAAAGCATAATTCAGCTTTCCATCCGTCAGCAGATCTTTAATAAAAACGTTTTCACCACTCGGATCGCTCGCTGGCTTTTTCCCAAGCTTCAGACTGTATCACATAACATGCAGATGGATCCAAACTTTTCAGCCAACACGGACACAAAGTCTTGAAAGTGCTCAGAAATACTATCTGCTAAACATCTGCTGTTCCATCACAAGTGGGCAACTCCATCTGCTCCGACGATTGTGTGATACAAATCACAAACTCTTCGACTAAGTGGACAATGTGATTTTTTTCTTTTTTGTTGTTTTTTATGTGAGCAGCTGTTAACGGGCGCAGCAGAGAGCTTTCACTGTTACTTTAGCGCTATTTTTTTTTAATAACAGTTTTGGCAATCAGCTGAGTTAATAAAGCAACGGGGACGATGAGGCGAGAAATGAGCTGTCAGATGATCAGAAAGTCTATAAACGATCCAAGTCTGTTGTAAGACTCTATAAACCAGGAGTTCCTAAACTTTCGTTACCCCACCACAACACTGACTTACAAACTGAAGTAACGGCTAAATGTACGGCATGAAGGAGCAGCAGACTCACAGATTTATTACCTTTTCCAACATTTATGACTCAAACAAGCCCTTTCTAAAAGCTTTTAAGTTGAATTTTATGTCTGGAAATGGTCTCGCAATCCTCGCTTTGGGAGCCACGGATCTAAAGCACTTTATTTGGAGGTAAAATAAAAAGCGAGCCGAACCAAATGACAGTACGTTTGGTTGTTCGTGTGTAAACAGACCAATTTATCAGCTGCCTTCGTTAACGACAAGATCAGTTTAAAACCTGACTTCAGTGTCATTAGTGCAACGTGGAATCGTGGCCAAAAGTACAACAATTAAACCAGAGTTGTAATAAATAAAGAAGGAAATTGGTAGAAGAGATTGCAAAGACAATGGGCTTCTTTTGTTTTCTTTTCTTATTTTTTCAGTAAAAATCCTAAAATCAAACGTGGCTGAATCCCATTTAGTCGTATGACTTTTAGGATTCTGCTGCTGTTTGCGCCCCGACATGAATTAACGTGTTTTCACTGCTAACAAATGAGAAAAGCCAGTTAAAGCAGTTTGTAGCTTAATTGCAACAGTTTATTTATTATGAGATTTGCTATAATGTGAGAGAATTATTTATTGCGACAGCGCTGTAATTTAGAAACAACACGGATGTTTTGATGGTGGAATTTATTTTTGCATATATACAACAAAAAAAGAATTTAAAGCAGCAAATTAGCCTCCATTCCAGATTACACAAAAACACACTCTGAACCCGCTTTGAATTTTTCTGTATGCTGAGTTTATCCCAGATGACCTGCATGCCTGGCGGGTCTGGACAGACCAGGCTGTACTTTACATGCATTTTAATTTGTGTGCCATGAATTTTCTCTTTGATATAACTCGTATTTCTTATGTGCAGCTTGTGTTGGTGGAAATCTCACTTTAATTTGCATACAGAGTCATTAGAATATATATATATATTTTCTGTTTTTTGCATAAAGAATCATTAAAGCGAGCAACTATTTGCATGAGAGTGTAATGTGCGCGTAAACACGCCGTGCGTTGGGGGGATGTGTGTGTGCGAGTGCGTGTGAGGGCAGAAACCATATGTTTGTTAGTGTTTTTCCACGAGGGGTTTGCATTTGTATTCAGGTCTCTCTCACTCGCACCGAGGCCTGCAGAGGGAGGAATAGTGGGAGACAAGAGAGGGAGAGGAGCAGCGAAGCGTGAATTATGGATTTTGAAGGATTTCCCATTGCTGCAGGAGTGTGGATATACTGAGAGAGAGAGAGAGAGAGAGCAAGAGAGAGAGGTTAAGCCAGAGAATTAGTGGAGAGAAAAAAAAGAGAGAGGAGAGTGAGACAGAGACAGCGAGGAAGTGGAAAGAAAGCAAATATCTGCACAGGTCCAACCAAAAGAAGAAAAAAAAAAGCAATCCCATATATTTTCTTTCGGGAGCTGCAGGTCAGATGGAGCGGGGAGGTGAGGGCAGACACGCCTGACCAGTTCAACACACCCCCTCCCTCCTATTTTTTTTTTTTTCCATAACTTGGACTTTTCTCTTGCGCCGCCTCTCTCTCTCTCTCTCTCTGTCTTTCTCCCTCAGGCCTCAGTGTGAAACGAAGCAGAGTCAGGTGGTGAATGCTTAACCATGTGTGGCAGCGGATCAAAACATTTTTCTGGTGGAAGCGCTTTAACGCAGGCAGTAAAACTCAGGATAGCTGATAACCTCCGCGCACGCACACACACACCAACACACACACAGCTGCTGGCGTTCAGACGCTCCGGAGGCGTTATCGTTTGCAGATAAGATTTAGTGCCATATGTTAACTGCCAATCTAAACACATTCCACTCTCCTCTGTTGTTCCCATCTCCTCCACTTTTCTATATTATTTTCTGCAACTGCAGAGACACGCTCAGGCACAAGTCTCTCCTCGCGGTCACGCTCAAGGCCTGGCAATACATCAGGGTGTCACTGCTGCAGGGCGCCCGCTCCCCTCCACTCACACATGAAGATCCTTTATGTCCTTAACAGCTGTCTGCAGGGCGGCTGCATGTTTTAGTAACTTGCTGAAGGCCACAGGCAGTGTCAGGTAGCCTCGCGATTAAACATTCTCTCGCCTTAATTGACGTAATTTCATCTGTTTCCAGGAAAACTGCGGCTGCGAGTCGGCCGTCATCACATCCATCTTACACGTGCAGAGTTTCAAAGTGTCTGAGCAGCAGTCTGAGGGCGCAAACCTTCGTGGTGCGGTGAAAGCCTTTCTCATAAAACCCCACCAACAGGAAACAGGAACGCAGTTTATTGGCTTTGCTCAAAGGGACGGTTCAGCATTTTGGGAAACACTTTTATTTGCAGAATCGAGGTTCGCCTTCGTTAAAGAGGATAGGAAGTGGGAATTTCCTGCAAACAAAATAAGGGTTGTGTTTACATTTGTTGTTGTTGTTGTTTACCAAAGTATTTTAAATGCTGCACTGTTTAAAAATGTGCATTGATATGTTTCTGGGCAGATCGTCATCATCTGTTGTAAAGTAATTAAGTAGATTTACTCAAGCGTGACACTTTATTACAACTCTAAGTTACTTATACTTGCAAATTTGAACTTTTTGCTTCACTCCAATATTGTACTTTTTACTCCACTACATTCACGTGACAGGCGGAGTTACTGAAAATCTATTATTAATGAATGAACGATGAATTATCCTTCAGTGAATTAAGCCATCTGACAGTGCACATGATGAATAAAGTCAGCTGGAATATTTAAAAGTTGCTTGCAAATGAATCTCAAAGTAATAGTAATCCAATAATAACACATAAAATAACACTACCAGAGCCCATGTTAGTGTGTAATGAGTACTTTTATACTTTTAAAGATGATATGTGCTTTGACCTAAGCACGGCTTGGAGTTGATGGCTTTTACAAAGAAACAGGTATTTTTAAATAAACTGTGGTATTGCTAGTGAGGTAAAACATCTCAGTACTTCTTCCACTACAGGGGAACAGCAGAACTGTGATGCTTGCGTGTTACCTGCACAAATGTGCATAAGATGAACCAAAATAAGGGCTCATTTTAAAAAAAAAAAAGTGCTCCGTAGTGCTAACAGAGATCAAAAAACTCCACAGAACATAGATGCAGGTGGAAACAACTAGTCAGACTCCATCCAAAGAAAGAAATACTAACAGCATTTAAAAGCTCCCGTTAATGCACAGATTAGAAAAAAAACATGCCAAATAATGAGCTTCTGAGGGATGAGAGGTGTCATAGCATCTTCCTATCATCTAGCTTTAGGTTACAGAAACTAATATGTAGTTTAAAAAACATTAGTCAAACATCAGTGAGCTGGTTGACGGCAAAGACAGCAGTTGTGCATTTTCTTCGAGTAATTTATCAAGCAAAGAGCTCAACGTTTACCATTTCCTTCTTCTCTATGCTTCTTATATCGTTGCACGCTGAGCAGAATCCTCATTGCTGCTCAGTTCTCTGAGTTCAGAGGTCTTTTTTTTTTAGTGGTATATTTCTATAAATGGTCAGTTCCTCGATGCGAGCGTCTCTGACTGAACTTTAGGTTTTGGACTGTTGGCCAGCTGCCCACTTTGCCTCGCTGATAATCCAGCTTTGCTATGCAAGGAGCATAAACACGAAAACGTTCGTATGCAGCAGCTGAAATGGTGCACAAACGCACAAAAGCTGCACATATTTTTTTGTTTTCTAGCAGCGCTGCCTGTTAAGCAGCCTGGAAACCGTAGCCGAGGGCTTGTAAAAATATATTCCTTGGTTCCCCGATGAGGACAGAACAGTGTGTCACCATCGGCAGGTGTTGCGTAATTTCTGCCATCCCAAACACACACAGGCAGACAGAAACACACAGTGTTTGTTCTGCTAACAAAGCCCGAACGGACAAAGTGTGTCACCATTTCCCACTAAAGATCCGATGTCACTAAGTACACAGACGGTCACATGTGCGCAAACACGCCGAACATGTTTGTCCCATTCAATCACCACTTAAGTGAGGATGTGACTAAACTGTTCCTGATCTTTCCACACATGAGCAATCTTCTGTTGGTCAAATAAAAACAAACATATGTACGAAAACACGGACAGACAAACGCCTCCCACGCAGCTGAACTTTCACACTTTCAGCTGCTTCCTGTTGTGAATCCGAAGCTCCGCGATCTTCAGTGATTCTCGCTGCAGCTCGATGCGAGAGTCAGATATTTAATCAATCAGTTATTGAGCGACTAGAGCGACACAGTGCATTTGCTTCGATTCGGTAACGATTAAATTTTTGTGTAACGTCACAGCTGCAAAAGCGGTTGTTGGACAGAGTTGCAGAGTGAAACTGGTACAACAAGAGGCTTCTCTTCATTCCTGTGTATAGAGAAATCTATTTTCATCTTTACTGTTAACTTTATTTCTTAAAAAACTTTTATTTTCTCGTCATTTTAAGCCGTTTTAGTCAATTAGTTTTGGATTATTCTATAAATCTGTGTGCACTTTATCCAACCTGTCTGTGCACTTTTTGATTAATTCATTACCTAAAGTTTAATTACATGTTTTGTCATATAATTTGCATCTAAAGCATTCTGTTTAGGACAAGATATCATATCAATAAACTTACTTCCTTGCTTGCTTTTACAGTTGGCGATCTGTTAAAGAAAAGCTAAACCCACGGGAGGTTCTGACAGTTCGTCTGATGCGTCTTGCTGCCACAGAGGAAATAAATTCTTATCCGCTGGAAAACATCTTTGATGCAGGAACAAATCCTGTGTCAAAGCACCACAACATTCACCGGTAACGTAACACTGCTTCCAACATTGTGAATTTTAGTCATGAAAAAATAATATATGCAGCAGCTGTGAACAAAAGAGCAACTTAGTGTGAAATGTTGAATTGACAGTCCAAGACGTGGCAGTAAAAGACAAAATATAGATTCAAGGTACGACTGGAAGGTTCAGAGACGGCGTCTATTAAGATCAAAAGCTTATTTACATTTGGCTGCCGTCCCTGTCAAAGCAGTTTCCTCGTGCATCGATGCTCTGCTCCCAGTGCTCCTGCAACGCTTGTACCACTCCCTGGACATCGTAAAACGTTTCTAGCGCCATCCGCAATGAGCGCTGAATCTCCTAAACCGTGTCAAACTGGTCACCCTTTGACTTGAACTTGATTTTTCTAGTGATTGCTGAGCTGCTGTTGCCCAAAAAAACCCCTGTGTAATCACCCCACATGACTGTAGGCGCCACAGTTCAGGTCACCGACACTTCAGCCTTAGAAACCTCAGGGTGTTGCAGCAGAACTCTGCCCCGACAGGTAACGGAAATCTAAGCGTTAAAGACAAAATCTACACATCTGGGCCACAAGCATGCAAACTGTGAAGAACTGTCAGAGCAGAAGAAGCTCAGACAGATTGACAGATGACATCAGCAACGGAAATGTACCGTAACTATCAAAGCAATCGAGATGAAACGATAGCGCGGATTACCAGCAACACAGCCCTCGATATTACAGGAAACAAATCTGATGACAGGTGGAGCATGCTGTAAAAAAATAAAATTTTTAAAAAGTGACTAATTTTTAAAGCAATTTACTGATATTTTACAGATTTTCCTTGTTTTGTTAAATTATAGATGATATTTATTGAAATCACAAAAACCAAATCAAAACTGTCAAGAAAGTTTTTTTTTACAATATTTAACTACAATGAAACATAAAAAGAAAAACCCCAAAACAACCAAAAACTATTTAAATTATAAGTAATTAAAAAATTGTATATATATATTAAAAATATTTGCAATTAATTGACATAAAAATGAAGGACTTGGTTTTGTTTAGGACTGAAAATGTGTTAAGTTACAGATATTTAGTACAGTTACGGGAAAAGAATGTGTTTACATGTTGACTGTAAAAACAGTCAAAACTGAACATAACGTCTACGTCGACATTCTGTGGTTTTACATAAAACAATTCACGATAGATTTGACTGTTTCCAAATCAGCCAAAATTATGGACATTTGCTGTCACTTATGAGAAATTGGAGATTTTATTTTATTAAGGACTTTTCCTTACTTTACAGTTTTCCCCTATTTTGGTAAATTACAGAAAATATCTAGTGAAAATGAGAATTTACAAAAAAAACCCACAAAAAAAACAAAACACAAACAAAAAAAAAAACAACAGACCCAAACTGCACATAATCACATCAAATTTCTGTATTTTTATTTATTTATTTTTTAGAATTGGTAATTTACTGTAAAATGACATTTTATATTTTTACTGAATGTAAATCAGCAACAAATCTTTTCATGGTACAGACTTCACCAGATATTATCTCGTAAAATCATTGAAAAAAAAGAAGTATTAATTTAAATGTTGGCTTTAGGAAAACAGGCCAACAGTGTCCATAATGTTCACATCAAAATTGTGTATTTTTACAAATGGCAATTCAGCATTAACTTATATTATTATTTTTACAGTATTTACATCCACAAAAACCAGGATGATTATACAGACATTTGCTGAGATTCAAAAGATTTGATTTTGATTAATTTCTTTCATAATGTGCGACTATAAAATGACAGTTTTACTGTCTCTAAACCTAGTAAATATGTCACTATCTGCCATTATTTTCACCATTTTTAAATACAGTTTTTGAATATTACAGTATTTTGCCTTGTTATTTTTTTTTTTAAACCTTTTTTCTCTGCCGTTTATTTTACAGTGTACACCTCACTTGTGTTTTTTGTCACACACCAAACAAACACGGCTCCTTTTCTCCCGAATCCTTTGAGGTGAACAGTGCTTATTGTGTGCGTGGGTGTGGCAGGTAGAAAACTCAGCGAAGCGAGCAGAGAGTAAAGCTCAGGTCCGGATCAAACCGACCCGAGGCGACGTCAAACCGCACTGAGCAGAGTCATCGGCTGCAGCCTTCGCATCGCATGAGTCCCCGACACGACTGAGGCTCTCCAGAGAAGCCTGTGTGGGTTGTGTGTGTGTGTGTGTGTGTGTGTGTGTGTGCGGTGAGGAATAATAATCATAGCCCCATAGATACACTTCAAACTCAGCCAGACGTGACATCTCCAAACCACAGAGAAAAGTGTACACGCCTGTGTGCGAGTGGAGTCTCTGGGAGAAACAGGCTGTACTCGCAGCTGTGGAAAACATCGCACAGGTGTGTGTTGGCGTACGTCAGCGTGTTTGATTCACATGCGTCCTCCCTCCTTCCTCGCTGCTTTGTTTACCTCCCTCCCCGGACCAACACATCATCCGCTGAGCTGAAAGCACATGACTCCGCCGACTGCAGCTCCACCGATACTGACCTCATGGTGCAGCGAATTCTTATCTCAATCAATCCGCTGCGATAACGGTTTTATCGCACCAGCTGAGCCACACCTCGTCCCCCATGCGTCGAGCGAAATCTGCTGACAGCCCGTTTGCTGGTTGTGGGTGTAAAGGTGAACGGCACGGTGGGAATCAGGAGACGGCACGAGGGGTTCAGAGGTCGCGGCGCAGAGCAGTGTGTCATGCTCAATGAAACCTTAGTGGCATTTTTTATTGATCACGGTGGGGAAATTTTGTTATCACACGACCTTCTCCACAGGGAGGTCAGAGGGTCACGTGTCGCCGGAGCTCACAGGGGGTCAATCTGCAATAATATACTCTGAAATATTCATTCATTCATCCTTTGCTCGAGGACACTGAGGTATGGAGGCCTTGTTTATTAAGTACCCGAGTAAGAGAATAAATGATGTACAAGCACTAATTAAGAACTTAGACAGCAATAAGAGATGAAAGTAAGTAAAAGCAAGGGTTTACAAATCATAAAAAGTAATAGAAATACTTCCAGTTTGCAGGAATGTGCAAATTAATCAGCTAAGAATGTGTAAGGCTGCAAAGCATGTAATGAAATGTAAAAAAACAGAGCAAGAAAAACATTAATTAGAGCATTTAAGTTCTTAAAAACAAATTATTTGACACAAGCAAGTGCAGTTGAAGGTAAAAAAAAAAAAAAAAGATGCAATTATCAACGTCAATCATCCAAATGATAAAAACGAGTCAAGCTTTGGATTGTCCTGCAGGAAATGTGATGTTGCAGGGCCACAGTGAGTCCAAGCTGCAGCGTAATGCAGTCATAGAACAGAATTTAAGCATCAATCCTGTGAGTGCATTTACACCATCAGCCAACATTTTTAAAAGAATAACGTAAGAAATGTGCAAATATAAAACATAAACTTCTAGTAGAAGAAACAGAATATGCAATTGTTTCAGTGGAATGGCTTGTTCTTTTGGTAAAGGAAGGAGTACAAAAGCAGAAGTGTAACTGAATATTGCACACTGAGCGGGGGGTGCAAAACCAGTAAGAACCCTATAAATAAATAAAACACAGTGTCTACCAGGTCTTACAGAGAGTGAAGGCCATCCTACCTGACAACACAGCTGATAATGCTGATGGTTAGAATTATTGCCGGTAATAAATCTTAATGCAAAGAGATAATCAGTGTGTCCAAAGACCTAATAGTTGCTACTAATGCATGGATGATACATCACCACAATCCAGGAGTAATAAAAAGGTGCATCAGTAGGCGTGTTGGCCACCACATGTTTAGAAGTCAGCTTCTCATCGATCCAAATTCCTAAATATTTGTCCTCAGTGACTCTTTTGATATTCAGTCAAAGTAGAGATGTTCAGATTGGAATACTGAGAACTAATTTATGTTCACTGAGTGCAACTTGAAGGTTTTATTGGAGCATCTGTTCTACGGTAAAACACAGCGTCGTCTGCATAAAGGCGTACGCAACCTTTTTTAAAAAGAAGCCAGGCCATTTACCCAACTGTGTGACAGGCACTGGTCTGAGAGGAAACTAGACTTCTTGGCTCCATTTTCAGGCTTTAGAAAAAGTCGTCTGAAACAGGTTCTACAAATGTGGTTGCACATATTTTCAGATAGCGGAAAGCCTGTGCGGAAAGTTGCTAATCCGGCAATTCTAGCACTGCAAAACAATCCAAAAAGCAAGACAGACTCATCCAAAAAAATAAAATCTGACAATAAATACACTGAAACACATGTCAATTGGTAAAACACAGACACATAATTGAGGTTATATCCAGTAGCTACTATGTTCTGGACTTGCTGTTCTTCTTCTGGACGAGGTAAGCTGCCATTTTCATTTTCTAAGCGGCATCCAAATGCAAAACCCTTTACAAATAAGTCCCTACTAAGAAAGCACTTCATCTTCGAACCCCGCCAGATTAAACAAGACTGAAGGGATTTGTTTGAATACATTTATTTTAAAGGTGCATTCACTGATTAAACGAGTTGAAACACAACCTGACCTGTTACCGTATAAAATGTTGACGGCGAACGTGTTGTGAGAGATGACATGGTGCGTCACGGGAAGGGAAAGCACAGGGCACAAACTATAAACATTTTTAATTTCATGTAGTGGCAGGGGCCTGACATTTTATATACTGACTCACTGGAAAAATAAAGTCTGCACACGAGTATTAATGTACCTCATGTTGATGTTTCGGGCATGAATCAGACAAAGAAACACACAAAGACGCCACATACAAACACAAACCGAGACGCTGGACGGATCAGATGACCTTGCGAGGTGCTTAACGTAATGGCCTCTGCATATTGATTTACACAGTGTGTGCATGTGTATGCAATAAAATAAAACACCAAAGAAGATGCTTTAAAGATACACAAAATACAAACTAGCTCGATGGCACAAGTGGAATATTAATCACCGGTTCTATTACAAGAAAGAGCTAAAAAACAAAAAAAGTATCAATGCTAAATCCCAACGACCTGAGCCTCACGTTACAGGAGCAGCAGCTACAAATACTACACAATAAAAAACCTAAAAATTATTTTGCAAATTAACTCGTCTGTGCAAAAAAAGCAGTAATACACATCAATAAATGACAATGGTGTTTATATCTTTAAAGTGATTCCTGTAATTTACCTGCATGAACATTTAAACTTCTTCCAATGTGAGAATTAGGAATTTGAGGCCAACTTTGTGCAACGTCACAGGTCAAATGTTTGTTTGTGGTCGAGTAAAGAAATCAGATGGGGAGTCGGGGGGACGATGAACTTCTCTGCTGGGATTCTAGTATCTGGGAAATCCCAAAACAAGTTCTGTTGAAATGAAACAGGCCGACTCAGGTTCAGGTTTTGCAAAATGCAGGTTTCAGCTGTGACTGCTGGAGTTCAGCGCTTCACTCCGCTAATGTATTTACAATATTTCACTTCTGTCTTGCAAAGATAATTAAGTTCAGCCTACTAAACGTGCACGGTACAGCGTCCACGTGTCGCACAGAGTTCCTCAACATATTGTTATCAACCGACTTCCTTCGTAAAATCATTTTCAGCATTTCTAAATAAATTCGGATTTGTAGAAGAATTTTTTAAAACTTCTTGACTTCTGATCACGATGAGCAACGCCGAACATTCCTCGCAGTCAGTGGATTGGTTGTAAATAAGAAAATATAGATTAAATCACCTTGTTAAGCTGCAGGACATTCACCATCATTCATGTCTGGGTTGTTTAATCTATCAACAATAATAATCATTTTTACAGAACCCACACGATCGCAGCTGATTTCTGGACTTCACACGTGACTGCGCGCAGCGAGAACGAAGTGACATCTGGCTGAAGGACAGTCATCCCGCTCGCTGCAGCTCCGCACAAACAAACACACCGTGCACGCTCGCTGGGAAATCGCACATAAACACACCGTGCACGCCGCCGCCGCAGCGCAGATCCACACGTGCACTCTCACGCCAGACTGTTTTCTGGAACAACACTGATGCTTCGGAGGGAGTCGACTCTGACTCCACTGTTCTCCAAACCACATGTATGTTTCGCTGTTAGTAGTGAGTCAGAGCAGCGGTGAGTCACTGCATCCTTCAGGTCGAACAAACACACACAACCTTTAACGCCATTTCTTTTTTTTTTTTTTTCTCTCTCTTTACTGGAAGCAGGTTCCCCTTTTTTCAGTCAGAGAAATATTTTTGTTTTCCTTCCCTGGTTCCCTTTGCTCCCCTGGACTCTCTGGGGTGCTGTGTGTGTGTGTGTGTGCAGCTGCATGTGTGTGTGTGTGTGTGTTTGTAGTTAATTAAAGTTGGGAGGAGAGCTTTGGAGGAGAGCGAGCTGCCAAAGGCTGTTGCATAAAGTAAACAGGCAGAGTCACATGCAGGCGGCGCATGCACACATAGACACGCTGCAAACCTCCTCGACGCTCAGGGTTTGATTTACAGCAGCGGGACACCTGAGAACAAGTGTGAAATACGGGCATTTTCTTGCATTTGTGAAAACTTTACAGCAATAATTTAACTCCTAACCCCCAAACACAGCCTCATAGGAAAGAAAAACAGCAGATCTGTCCCAGCTTTCTCACCTGTGTCTAATTTTTTAAACTCAAACTTTAACAAGATTTACAAATTTTTCACCTGCGATATGAAGCTTTTATAATAAATATACTTTATTGTCCCCATAGGCAGGTATGGAGATACTTTATTCATCTCTTTGGGTAAATTCAGAGCATCCAGTAGCTCACATACGCTACATTTGGGAAAAATAGGGAAACTAATGTGTAAAGAAACCTGCAATTAATGTGCAAGCTGTGCTGGTCGAAGACATAAGGTGCAAAAATTGCTGGTATTTACAATAAAAAGTGTATTTAAAAGTGTAAGTAGAGCATAAAAAAGAGAAAATAATGAGCATATAGGACGGGTGCTTGGACCTCGGTGGATTATTGGGTTTTAAACGGCACATTTAACCGTTTGACCTCGACAAATGCACTTTATGCCTAAATTCACATCCCGTCTTCTCAGCTGAATTGCTCTCTAAATATTTGTGGAGCAGATATCAAATAAAACTCCACAACTCGACCTTTCCAATAATGCTAGGTGCCTTTCTGTTGGACAAAGACTCGGTGAGAAAAAACTAATCTGAATTTACAACCTATACACCACCCTGCGTCCATCCACGCAGCTGTTGCTCTTGTTTGAATTACTCACGAACTCGTCATTGCACAGATATCATAAAACTTTCCGCCCTGAACTTTTTCCCCGGCTGTATTCGACTTCTCCATTCGCGTTTTCGACAAAAGCAGAAATTCCGAACACCAACAGGAATGTCTTCTTTGACTGAGAGCAGGTTGATCTCTTGACTAGACATCGGACGATTATCATTAGCATGGTAACAGAAACATGTTCCTGACCTTGGAGGCTCTGATTTTTGCAGATTCAAGACAATCTCCTCAACACAATTCTGAATAGATATGTCGACTACCAGGATTTTATGGTGAGGTACATGTAAAAGCACTTCCTCCCTTGGTATAAAAACTAATATGCAAATAAAACGATACCAGTGATGGAAGATCTGGACAGCAAAGACTGTTCTGAAAATAAGACACAGCGCATACAGCTGGGCCTTATGGAGACCAAGATAAGAGCTTTAAAGCAAACAATTGCCCAAATCGCATCATTTATCAGAAACCGTAAAACCTGAAAGAATAGTCTTGAACTAATCATGTGGGAGTTATGGTTTCGTTAAAATCAGAATATTTCATCAAAATAACTTTATTAACTCAATTAAAGGAGAGGTAAATGTAAAAATAAAAATACATCTGCACTCCTCAGTGAAGCTGTGAAGCCAACAAGGACCCAGCTGTGAATTCTGGGAATTTCCAGCTGGTCTAGGTTGAACTGCAGGCTGTGTTTTACACGGAACAGAAATAAGGAAAGTACAGAAACAAAAATGAAAGTATTTAAAACATGAATAGTATGAAGAGGAACCATTTTTCCAGTTTAGGCCTCGGTAACATCTGTGAGCACAAATATGTTTTACATGTTGATTAGATTAGATTTTTTCCCCAGTTTTTTGTAAAATAAGGAATTAAATCAATTCAACTTTAGTTTCATCTGTATGATTTTTGGCACTTTTCTTACGCTGCACACATTAAGATATTTAAACTAAAGAGGACGAAATTACCCCGAAAACATCCTGTTTAACCAAATACATATTCACACAACAGACACAACTTACTGCACTTAAACAACAACCTGCATGTCTAAAATTTAGCAAAGCCGACAGACTCAAGGTGTAAACTTCAACTTAATTTATAAACCCTCTGCAAAAATTTTCCCCTTTTTTGACTAATGACTTTTTAAAGCGCCTTAAAATTTTCCACCTTGGAAACTATGCTGTGAAACCATCCGCAGTATCTGGCTTTATGTTTTCAATAAGAAGTCTGGAAAAAAAACAAAACACGACAGTTAAACCAGCCCGTTTGCCAGAGTTAAATCATTTCAACCGTGAACACCACACAATCAGCCAACACTTCCTCGAGAGGCCATCGGTTTGACCACAGACCTCAAAAATGTCGGGGCGATCATAATGTGTAAACCATTTTAATCAAATGTACCACACCAAAAACCCATATATCACAGACACGCTGAGAGACGCTAACCTCAAGATAAATCTTACAGAAAGCAGTTATGTGCTGTGTGATCTCAATCTTGAACGCAGCACAAAAAAAAAAAAAATCCTGGTAATTTGCTTTTTTTTTTTTTTAAACTTGAGAGCTCACATGTTCACACTGTGATGCTTTACTTTACTTTGGTTTCAAGGTCTCGGACGAGGCCTTCAGTTATCAGACACAATGTCGTACCGATAAATAAATCTGACACCTTATCTGCTTTTTTCTTAATTTCTGAAAGCACAAACGCTTCTCATCCTGCAACAGAAAATTCCCCTTCTCAAGTGTCTCCCCTCTTCTCGCGCTCTCTTATTTCTATCTCGCCCTGCAGGCTCTCAGCCATTTGTTTCAATCTGGTGCTTCATGTACTTGGACTGCAGGCCCGAGAGTGCACGATTATGCATTCAAGCCCCGCAGAGAGTGTTTGTGTGCGTGCACGGCCAGCCACTCTGCTTTCAGAGGGGGAGAGAAAAAAGGGGGGAGAGAAGGGGGCTTTAACATGCAAATCCCTCCTACCGCTTTATCTTCCTGCACTCATATCGTCCATAGCAACACGGATATGGGCCGTAATAAGGAGGACACGCGGGTTAACAGCGCCGAGCCGACTCGATGGGCTGCGGTTGACACTTCCTCCACGTGCGCGCGTACACGTGCACACGCGGACAGACAGCAGAGAGTCTTATCGGAGCGAAATCAAGGAGGTGTATGTGTTAGCTTAAAGCCATAAACAGACGGCAGCAGGACAGGATGATTCAGCTGATAAGCCTCGTTGGACTGTTGGCAGCCGGAGACTTTACACACTCATTTGCAACACACACACACACACACACACACACACACACACACACAAACACACACACACACTCTCTTTTATGTCGACACTGCCGGGCTGATTTCGATTTATGAGCGTATTAGCGCCATTACCCGAACACGTGTCGAGGCGCCGCTTTACTAAGGAGGCGGAGAGTCACGTTTGACTGCACTTACACATACGTAGACACACACACACACACACACACACACACACACACACANACACACACACACACACACCATAACAGTTGGTGAATGAAAAAAACAGGGAGAAATGGTGTTTTTATTTAGATTGATTGTGGCTCAGCTGTAAAAAGGCCAGGCAGCGGTGTGCTAAACCAGGACGGTCGTATTTTTTTAAAACCAGCGTGTACATGTGCCATCAGTGGGATCTCAGGCCTAAACAGGAAGGTCGTGTCCGAGTTTACGTTGCACTGGTGGAAGGGAATCAAATGCAATTTTGGTTGAAATTAGCCAACATGTCCAAAATACATATGCAGAAATACCAGCGCTGCTCAACTGTAGACGTATAAAATGGTTTTTAAAGCGCTCGTCTTCTTGCCGTTTCCGTTCTTCTAACATCTTTGCTGTGAGATGGTTTTTGATGCACCTGAGTGCAGTGTTCATGTGCCAAAAAAGCCAAAAGTCTGATTTTCACTTGCAGTCTCTGTGCAAAAAGCAGATAAACATATAGAAGTCCATTTCTGACAGGTGAATAAAATAAATCCTTCACACTTTAGGACTAACAAAAGTAATAAAAACACTAATTTAACTGATGAGATTGTGAGAAAAGCTTGACTCATCGCTTCATATGTTTCATTTAAAAACTCAAATATAATCTTGAGCTAACATTGCAGATGGAGCAGATGCTGTACTGAAGACCTGAAGTTGATTCTGTGATAAGGCGGCCCTGCTGACGCACCACACAGGCGGTTTGTTCAGGTTTTGTTATCTCCAGCTCGGGGCTGTTGGTCATGCCGTGAGGGAGAACTGACGTCGCATCTCCGAGGAAAGTATCCGACTCATCCTGGTTATGGGAAGACCGTGTCAGGCTGACTGGAACCCAGAGTCCTGGAGGCGTTTCACTCTGCTGGTGCAGTCAAATGGATAAGCCACTGTTATAAAGTTTGTTTCTGTGTTGTCAGGGAAGTTGTTTTTCTGTGTCTTCATATTGTGTATTTGTGGTCTATCTGCAGGCACATCATAGACTCTGTTTGGAGTGGAAGGAGAAGTTGGTGGGGTTATCTACTAATAAGCTGTTGGCTTTAATTAATCTTCACTTTTGGACAGATTTAACCCTCTGAACCACAAAACCCGCCGGCAGGTTTGAGAGATATGTTATCTTTTTTTAAAAATTGCAAAAATGACATCCTGATCAGAGCCAGAAACTGTATAAACAGAAAGAATATTGAAGTTTTCATGTGTGACTTTTGGTTTCATTTGCAATTTGAACCAAATCTAAGCTTTAACATAGTTACATTTTATTGAATTCACTTTATTCTACATGCCTCAAATTAAAATAAACCGTTCAGTGACCAGATTCTGCAAAAACTAAAGATTGTGCGCCTCTTGGATCAACTGTGAAGCCATTGGTGACAAAAATTGTGAGTGATAATGTCCAGCTCCATTGGGTTGAACTGCAGGCTGTGTGTACGCATAGAAGACGAGTATGGACACAAATATGTACGCAGTTAAATATCTATAGTTTCTAATATTGGTAACACCTGTGGGCACTTGAAAAAATGTCAAACATGCTGATCCCAGGTTTTTAAAAATAAAAAACGTAAAAAATCAAAGAAATTCAACATTTGTTCTGTTATTTTTCAGATTTATGGAATTATAGCTTTTATATACTGGACAAAAAGTTTATATTTTAAGTTTTCTCTACTTTTAGCCATGATTGTACAATTTTCATGGAGGCATTGAAACTTATACTGCAGTGAAAAATGAGCCCACAGTGAGTAAAAAACCTTTTTAATCACGGTAACTTTTTCTCAGTGAATTTGCCTTAATGTTGGTTGAAGCTGATGTTTTGAGAGCCACAATTCATAAGGATGATTTAGTAAGCCGTCATTTAAAGTTATAGAATTGGATAAATGTGTTATTCTAGAAGTTAAATTGACAACAGACACCGTCAATCACACAAAACAATCTTCACCTAAATAGCATAAATTGCATTGCTGAGTATTTTTTTTAGTCCTGTCATTTTCAGCATTTCATCTCTTCTTTGTTTCCCTGATAAACAACATCTAAGCCTTTATACTGAACAGCAGACAGTAGAAACATCAGCAGGCGCTAAAAATAGTCCCACAAGCAAATCATGAAACTGTACATCACACAAAATGTAAAGCAGCTACTCGAGGGAACAAACATCACGGATGCAGACTTTGTGTAAACTTGATGGACAATCCTGGCCTTGTTGTTTCTCAGTAGAAGTATCAGGATGTAATGTCTCCAAATATTTCACATATGGGGGGAAATAAAATCACTCATCGGCTTAAAGAATTTGTCTTTTCTTGTGTTTTCTCATCTCCTGGATCACAGCTTGATTTTTTATTTTATTTTGTTAAAGAACAGACAGAACTTTATGAATCCCAAAGGAATTCTTGTGCCAGATGTGTCTCAGATAAAATTAAAACTGCATGAGAATAAATCAGTAGTAGGAAATGTAAAGTGTAGAAGAAGCACAAGCTGGAGTGCATATTAGAGCACCAATAAGTACGACTCATTTAATGAAAATAGGGACTATTTGGCTAAACTGGAGGTCGTGTAAAGATCCGTCTGTGGCGACAAGTCCGGAGACGAATTAATAATCCAACCATTAAATTATCTTTAATCTGTCGATTCACCATTTCTTACAGACTTCTCTCTACTTCTAGCCACACTTGTTCTGTTTTAATTAAAGGTGTAGAACTTTATATTGCAGTTAAAAATGAGCCCACAGTGAGTAAAAAACTGTTGACAGCAGTGCATAAAGAAACAGTAAGTACGACACGATTACAATAAAACTGGAGCCAAAAAGTAAGAAGTAATACTGACAATGATGCTGAAGTGTGCACGATGCTGAAATGTTGCACATAAACCTCTGCACTAAATATAAAGTGAATAAGGTGGATAAACTAACAGCAGAGTCTAATCAAAAAGCAACTAAAGTATGACGTGTTTAGTAAAGACAGGCAAGCTAAAATAAAACTAGAAGAGAAAAGTAGGAAGTAAATACTGACAATGATGCAGAAGTAATGAAATATTGCCCATAAAGTTGTACAGTTAATACAGACTGTATAAGCCGACACTGGTTCCTAATAAAATGGCAATAAGCCTGATAGGCTCAGTGAAAATCATCAAGCTAAAATGAAACTACAATAGAAAAGGAAGAAATTATACTTTTTGGCCAAACAAGCAAAATTGTAAGAAATGTGTTCAAATATAAAACTTTCAGAAACTGCAAAACTTCCCTTAAATGAAAATGATTTGCATCCGTTGTAGAATATTATGTTTCTATAACTGAGCCGATTTCTGCTCTTTGAATAAAAACAAAACACTTGAATCGTTTTCTTTTTTTTTTTGCAGCTTTGTGCACAAACAAGCGTCTGTAGCGATGCTGCTTCCACTCAGACATTAAAACATCAAACATCCGGTCGCTGACAGGCTCTCGTGTGTGTGTGTGTGTGTGTGTGTGCGCGCCAGATGCACGCACAAGCCGCACACACACTCGGACACGCCGGAACAACAGCGTGGCAGCCCGCGACCACCGTGCCGGTAATAATGAGGGTGCAGAGCGGCGCCTCGGGCCGTCCCTCCAGCCTCGAGCTGGAGGTCTGGCTGCGGCTCCCTCGGTGCGTGGGGATGCATCGCTGGAATCATTTAATTCATACCGTAAACGTGACAGGGTTAATGAGTGGCAAAGAGAGCCTGGGGACCGGCGGTGGGGGGGGAGGCCGGGTGAGGAGGGGTGGGGTGAGTGTGGGTTGATGGGTATAACATTTGCATGTGTGTTTGTTGTCAGAATGGCATGAACATGATAGGCTGAGGCCAGGGTGGCTGTACCCTGCGGTCATAGCTAATGCTCTTTAATTCTGGATGCCACGGCTTAGGCACAGAAACTCCTGGAAAATGGCCGAATGGCAGCATTAGCGGTGTGTGTTTTGGTGGAGAGAGACGCAGAAAGAGGTGTAAAGGAGGAGACGGTGGCGGCGGTGGTGGTGGATCTGGAGTATCAGGTTCAGGGGGAGACAGATGGTGAAGCCTGGGTGTAGTTTTTGTTGTCGTCGGCTCTTATTACCGACTCAGAGTCCGGATAAAAACAAACAAGCTAATTTTCATAGCCGTGCTGTTTCCATAGAGGTAGAGTCGGACTGAAAAATGAGTTAAACACAGAGACACTGCGAGGGCTTCAGAGAGTTAATAGGATCACTTTCTGTGCTTGTGTGTGGAAAGTTGTTGTTTTGCTGCTACCTCTGAGAGTTTCTTGTGATTTTCTGAAATAATAATAAAGATTGATGTATTTAATGGAGTAACTTTGGGTGAAACTTTTCCTAAACCCCGGTTAAACCTGCAGATTGTGATGTCTGGGCCACGATTACATGACATTATATAGACGGTTCAATCTTTG
>NW_007579465.1:0-67367 GCF_000690725.1 Stegastes partitus | reverse complement strand
AACACTTAAACAAACAGACTGCATGCATATAGACGAGCACAGAAGCGTGCAGAGCTGTCATTCATCTTCAATTTTGGCGATCCGAGAGGAGAGAGCAGGTGAGGAGGAGGAGGCGGGGGGGAGACGGCAGCAGAGAACGGCGAGGTTAGGACGGAGGACAAAAGCTCTGCGGAGGAGAGAAAAATGAGTGAGGGCTAAATTGGCTGGGTGGAGTGATGGAAGACGGAGGGGAGAGAGAGGCGATGGTGATGGATGAGCAAATGGTGGGCGCGTGATGGGGGGAGGGGTGGAGGGGGAGGGAGGTGATGTGATTTGCGGGTCGGAAGCACCAGAAACCCCCCCCCTCGCCATCCCGGCCACCACCACCACCCTCACCACCACCACCTCCAACCTCCCCTCCCTGCTTCTCCATTAACACACTGTGCAGCCTGGTAACACGAGCACTTATTGTGTGCGAGGCGTGCAGTTTACACTCTCCTTTGCCCCTGACAATTAAATCTGGCATCAACACGTCGGACTGCTTTCACCGCCAAGGTGCACAGGATGCTGTTTTTTTTTTTTTGTTGTTGTTGTTTTTTTTTTCTCCTCCTCTCTCCTGAAGGAAGCGTGCACCTTTGTGCCAGAATGTTGGCTTTTGTGCACATTTCTTGAACAAAAGATGCAGGAAGCGGAGATATTCCAATCGGCTGCACGGGCACCGAAAACAATGATAATTTCCCCGAGGTGAGGCTAATAAAAGCTGCGGTCTGCGGTCACATGAAGGCCTCCATAACAAAAACAAAGCCCCCTTCAACTCCCCCCATCATCTCTCCCCCGCCTCCGCCTCCCCCCTCTCTCTCCCTGGGGAAGCTATCAGGACATGGAAAGGTCAGGGGGTCTGGAAGCGGTAACCACACAGACACACACTGAATGTCACACACACATCTACCTGCTCACACAAAGCACCTGCAGACAAAAACAAGCAAATCGCCGATCGTGTCCGGCGATCAATTAAAAAGCGTCTAATTTTAACTGGGGGCGGCGCAATAATCGACAACGTTCATCAATAAGCCAGTCTGACCTTTAACGGAGCGGCTTGTTTTCTCTTAGTGACAATTATAGACATCACGTCCATTTGCTTTGCTTCATTTTTCAGAAATCTTCACGTGTAAATATCTGATTTAAAGTGAGATTTTTGTATTTTGTTTAAGCCAAACTGTGACATCTTACTGAAAGAGATAGTAAATACCAAGAGATCCCAGAAGGACATTTAACAACAAGAGAAACTGCTTTCAAAGCATCCTGACAATAAAAGACATGTTTCCTCACGCAGGTGGCCGTGAAGGACAGAATATAGACGGATTATTGTTGTTCACAATAAGTAAAATCAATACAGAAGAATGTAACTGACGATAAAACTACGAAGGAAAAAAAAGCAGTTTCGTGTTTTTTTTCTTCGTCTCATGCAGCAGACTGATTTTTTTTTTAATCCAGGTGTTTTAAAGAGTCACAGATACTAGAAATAAGTTTAAAAGATTACCAGATGTTTATTTTTCTACACATGAGATGCTTAGTCTGAGTGGTAAGTAATGATTGATGCAAATTAATTGACATTAATTTGTAGAAATATTTCACTTGGACATGAAAGAGTCTTTTTTTAAAATGTAAATTCTTGTAAAAAAAAAAAAAAAAAAAAAAAAAAGCCAAATTAAATTAATTGTAACTCAATGTTGAAAAGCAATTCAATCCCAGAAATCCATTTAACAACATGCAGCACTGCTTTTAAAATATCCTCCAAGTCTTATTAATAAAGTCTTTTTTCTCATCCAGGTGAAGGACTGAACATAGAAATAATATCATTATTGTCTTTGGAATTGTAAAACAACAAAAACAAATAAATATAGAAGAATGTAATTGATGAAAAAACTTTAAACTTTGAATAAATTGAGTTAAAATAAAAGGATTTAGTTTTTTTCTTATGCAGTTTCATGACATTTTGTATTTAGAAGAGTTAGATTATATTAAAAAAAGAAGATTATCATACACTTGTTTATCTGAAAATTAGGCTCTCAGTCTAATTTAAATGTAAAGTTAATTAATGAGACGAACACATTTGACATTCATGTGTAGAAATTTGCTTTCACTTTGACATTAAAGAGTCTTTTTTTCGTTGTAAATTCTTGTCAACAAAGTCAAATGAAATTGTGACTCAATGCTGAAAAACAATTACACAGAAATAATTTTTTTTTTATCCAGGTGACCACGAAGGACAGAATATAGCAGTAATACTGTTATTGTATTTGGAATTACAAAGAAAAATGAATATAGAAGAATCTAATCATTGTTTTTTTCTGATGCTACAGACAGAGTCAGGGATACCAGAAATAAGTTTAAAAGATTATGAGGTTGTTTTCTCAAAATTAGAGGCTCAGTCCAATTTCAATTTAATGGTAAATAATGAGAGACGTAAATTCACATTACTATGTAGAAATCTGTTTTCACTTTGACATGAAAGAGTCTTTTTGTGGTAAATTCTTGTTAAAAAAAAAAAAAAAAAAAGCTCAATTATTTGACCATTATTCAGTGTTGAAAAGCAATAAAACATGAAAATTTCAAGGCTGATGAATACATTTTATAGTTGCTGTACATCTTCAGTGTCTCCTTACAGGACAGATGAACTCGGAGCGATCAATCACTGCAGTCATGAGAGTTCAACGTCTCAATAAAAGCTCAGAAATGTTCCTGTCTCCTGCCTCGGGGGAAACAAGAATTAAAAGTGGACACTATGAACGCTGTGTCCCCAGTCACATCGCGTTCCCTGACAGCGTTCCAAAACTAATTCCAGACCTATAACTTTCAAGAGCGCGGAGAGGAGCGTGGAAAGAGCTGCTCACTGTTTTTACAATTTATGACTTCCTTACAATAAAACGCATTGACAGGGAGAGTTAAACATTCTACGACTGCCAGTCACATGCTTGTTTTTTTGCAACCATATGTTGTTTCTATATTTCCACTGCATAAACAAGACTTTCACTGTCCCAGAAACGTCTCTCTGTGGAGCGTTTCCCAGCTCGCAGGGAACGTTCCCACGGCACTGAATACTGCTACCTACGATTATTTCTAACAATAATCAAAAACAAAAAACATTTTAATCAAATGTTCAAAGAACGTTTTAAGGATATTTCAATTTCCAATAATATTCCTATAATGTTTTAATGTCAACATCCAGAGATTATTGTCTGAAACAAATGATAACGAAGGAGGAATGTTCTCAAACCAACGTTCAAAAAATGTTATGGAAGATGGTTTTTATAAAACATTCACGTAACCCGATATATTAACAAAAGTGGAACATTTTTCCTGCAATGTTCTAGGGATGTTTTGGGGATGTTGTTGAGGGAACACATTAAAGTAAGAATGTTCTCAATGCAACATTTGGAAAATGTTTTCAAGATGTTTTCAAGACCTCAGAAGACAATGTTTTCATACAGAACGTTTTATGACTATTGTAAAAATTAAAGCAGAACATTTTGCATTTCTTTGAGGAAACACGTTGTGGAACGTTCCTTAGGGATTTGGTTCCACACCAAAAGAGTGGACGTTCTCAATGCATTATTCAGAAAACGTTTTTAAGATGTTATCCAGACTGTAGACGGCACAACGGTCTTTATAACATGCTCCTGTGATATATTAACGAAGGTGGAACATTTTTCCTGCAGTGTTCTGAGGATGTTGTTGAGAGAACACCCATAAAATATTTCCATAATGACAAGTGAATGATGTTCTCAATGCAACATTTGGAAAATAATTCCAAGATATTATCAAGACCTCAGGACGTTTTTATAATGTTCTCTAATCTATTAAAGGCAGAACATTTGCCTCTTTGTTTAGAGAACACTTTATAGAATGTTGTTTTATACCATACGTCTAAAATTAAAAATATAAAGGAAGGATGTTCTCAATGCAACATTCAGAAAATGTTTTTGAATAGTTATCCACACCTCAGATGACAGAATGTTCTGTGTTATATACAGGCGTTCCTGACCGGCATTAGATCAACAAAGGTGGAACGTTCTTCCTTCAGTGTTCTTAGGATGTTGAGGGAACACATTATAGAATGTTCTTTTAATAAATATTTCCATATTGATAGGAGAGGGAGGAAGTTCTTAAAGCAACATTCTGAAAACGTCTGAGATGTTTATCCAGACCTCAGATGACAGAACGTTCTTTGTGAGATGTTCCTGTACTGCGACACGTTATCAAATGGGGAATGTTTTGATAATGTTGCCGAGGGAACCTATTACAGAATCTATAAAACCATCCCACAGGGTTTTATGATGACAAAGGAGGAACATTCTCAGTGTAACAACAGTGGTATCACCAAACACTTTTAGAACATTATCCTCCCTTTAACAAGAACATTGTGGGAACTACTGAACACATGAGTAGAACATTCCTACGTATGAATCTCTTTCTTCAGGCCGGTGTGACTGTAGGATCTATTTTTGTGTATTTTCTTCCCGTTAGCGTGGGTCTGTGTGAGATTAACGATAAAAATCTCCCTTCGTTGTGTGTCTGCTGCAGAGGAACAGGTTCCCCCCTCTCTCCTGCCTGATACAGTATCTACTTAAATAACACATCTCATTAAGCCTGCTGACTAATGAGGTGATTAGCCCTGGCTACCAATAACTAGCGTTAGCCTAGCGTAGCGTTAGCGGCTCTCTCGGAGGGTTTAAGTGGAGTGATTCAGACAGAATGGCTAATACGGCTGCTGGTTCAGGCTTTTAATTGCCTGAAAGCTATTAGAACTAATGTGCAGATATGTGAAGGACAAATTACTTTAATTAGCCTCTGTTAATGTGTTTGCTTGCAGAAATATTAGCACATAACACAAGCAAAGAAAGGCTGGATGCCCTGCTTTGGATTAGGGTTTTGGAGAGCCTCTGTATGTGTGTGTTAGCAGCTCTTTGAGGGGCCGCAGCAGCACTGAAGTGTGCCACAGCTATTTATAGGCCCAGTTGATTGCAGATTTATTCTCCTGGGAGGGAGGAACTGGGAACAGTGCATGTGTGTGGGAGGGTAGGTGCAGGTTATGAAGAAGACCCACAGTGGGAGGAACAGCTGTCTGTCAGGAGGAATCTGTCAGTTAATTTCCTTTGGGGAAGAGGCAGGAATTGAGAACTGAAGGCTGAGACGAGACGTCGCCGGCTGCAAAGTCTTATTTTGGTCGGATAGAATCAAATATCTTTTCCTTTAGAGGTTTAAAAACGTCCCGTCAGAGCCTCGTTTTTAGACTGGAAAAATAATGATGCTTTAATATCTTTACAAAATTTTTAAAAAATAAAATAAAAAGGATGCAAGTTTGGACAGCCGTGGCAGACATTCTGCTCCATAAGCTCGGTATTAAAAGGTGAAGTTCCTGTTTTGTACACTGTGTTCCTGCACAGATTTGTGTTTGTCTGCGCTGCGGTCAGAGCTGCATGTGTACGAGGAAGAATAAAGCAGCAGAGTAAACAAGGAGGTGAGTGAGGCTGGATCTGCTCTGTTTTGACAGGGGGATGGGAAATACTGCGGCTGGCGCTGTGAATTAGATGAATTCCTGACTGCTGGCATTTATGATGCAGACAGCAGCGGGCGGGGAGGGAGGGCAGAGGAGGGAAAAGGGAAGCCGATGCTGCTGACATGGTAAATAAAAGCAACGTATACGCTCGTCCACGGTGACGCGATTGCGACTGCATGACTGTGTGTTTTCCCCGTCTTGACATCTCGCTCTGCTTTTCGCTTGTTTTTTTTCCAAGAGCGTTTCAGAAGGAAGCAAACAAAGCGGCAACAGCACAACTGTTTGGCTGCCGTCGGAGCCGCTGAATGACTTAACCCCGTCTTTTCCTGCAGACGGACGCTGCCAAAAAATGCGAACAATGCCAGCGAGCTGCTTTAAATGAGCCATTCAGAGGACGGAGGCAGTTAAAATTAAAGGTCTGAGCCTTATTCACAGCGTGATCCCACACAATATGCGCTTTTGTAGTCGAGCGATTAAAGTTTTCTTCCCTGTGAAATTAACTGGTTTAGCTTCGATACACCGTAAATGGAGGATACACAAAAATTCAAGTGTACGATATGAAAGGTAGGCGAAATAAACTTTAATTCTGGGTTGCTGCCGGCAGAAAAAAACTCAGGAAAAGTGACTATTTAACGCAGAAAAATGCAGATGCGATCTCGAATCATTTAGAGGTTTGAGTTGCAGCAGTAATGAGCACTCACTGGCCTGTAAAAACACACAGCGCTGCGGCTTGTGGGTGGACAGAAAGAGTGCTGTTTACAGTGACAATGAGCTGACAAACAAACAGGGTTACAGAGTTACACTGGTGGTGGTGGCGTCCCAGGCGAGCAGGCCTCGGCCCGGCTGCAGGATCATGTGTGCTGAGGCCCGCCTGGCATGGATTCTGGTGATGGATAGCGCGAGGCTGGCAGAGGCTCCTCAGAGCGCGGTGATATGCCAGCCGACCCGCTGCCAACAAAGGCAGCGTTACAAATACCTCACATTAGGGGAATTATGTCTTTATGCGGCATCCAAACGGGCGCAGGGGCAGAACAATGGTGCGAGGGGAGCTGGTGTTTCCGTTACAATTAGCTGCATGCTAATCTGTTTTTCCTCATCTTTTTTTCTTCCCTCTTTTCTTTTCTGTCTTTGTGCCTCGCGGGCCTCGATGCACAAAAACAAGTACAGCACAGCGCGGCGCGGCGGCGGTGAAAAACAAGTAGTGTCTGCAATGATGTAGAAAAAAACAACAAAAACAAACAGGCTCTGTAAAATAACATAACTGTGTGTTACAGAATGACTTTAGGGGTTGATGAGCTGATACAGAGTCTGTACGCCGAGTATCTGAAACATCCCGTGATATTAGAGAGGTCTTCAGATGTTATCTTTCCTGAAACTCGGCTTTTCATAACAGAACACACACATATTCCCAAACAAGCAAGTGTAGGTGAAGGTTTTTCACCCTTCACTTGTGTGCAAGAAAGACCTGCTGCCCTTCTAAAATGCAATTTCCTGAAACAAGACACATGGACCAAATTGGGCCGTGTTTTTTTTCCTCCTTCTCTGCCGCCTATTACTGCTCGTGGAGCTCTGTGAAAGCCCCGGCCAGGCTTTCTCCAGGCACTTTGGCAAGCGCGAGCATCCAGTCTATTTTTCTCGGATAAGAGGGGTGGGGTGTCGGAGGGGAGGCGGTGGTGGTGGTAGTGGGGTTTTTTTTTGTCTGAGGGGGAAGAAAGGGAAGGAGAGGAGGGGTGGATGTAGGGAAAGGCAGGTTGGAGAGGAGAAAGAGGAGGAAGCCGATGCTGCAACGTGATGATTGCGAGGGAAAGAAATGTAAACAGATAATCAATCAGCGCACAGAAGAAATGATACAGACGGAGAAGGTGGAGACGAGGAGGGCGGGACTCTTTATTCTGTTTCTGCTGGGCTGGTTGTGGTCAGCAGGACTCTGACTAATCCCCCCTCTTTCTGCCCACCTGTCTACTAGGTGGTGGGTGATGTGGACAGACATGAGCTCAAACATCCTCTGTGTGGTCAGACCCTTTTATTAACCTGCAATTTCAACTCCCAACGGCATCCAACGCCTCGCTTCCACATACGAGTTAACCTGCAGTTCATTCATAAAGTCCAATCATTTCTCTGATGCGTCTGCAAAGCTCTAAAAAACTTAAACTTTTGTGAGGGCACAGTCCGTATATTATACAGATTTATGAGAATGAGGCTAAACTATGCTGGAATGGGTGATAAAAGTTTTTGTTTTTTGGGGATTTGGGATTAAAAATGCTCCTCACACCAAACTACATCCGTCCAAACTCTGAAGTTTTCCATGAGATCCAGTAAATCACAAATATGACTTTTAAAAGATTCATTGCTCCATTACGTTTCGAAACTCCGCCTTCTGTTTTTATTTTTTTTTGCCTCAAGTAAAATTTGAACTTTTGCAGTAAATTGAGGAGAAACCGGACTGTGTGTATCAGCAAGTTGGGGAAAAATGAGCTAACAGGCTATTGGAGCATGTTGTAAATATAAATTTACAAACGAAAATACTTTAGCACATGATAGCTGTGTAGTATGCGTACATCCTGGAACAAAACATTTCCCCAAACTGGCCTCATAATGTTATTATCCAACATTCACCGTTTATAATGTTTATACTGTGTATACACTGCAAATGTGTCTCATCTAATAGAATTAATACACTGTTCATATTACAGGGGAATGTAGTTCTGTGCGGTTATTTATTCTTATACGGCTTTTACATGCTATTTATAAACTATTTTTACTGCACTTTTGCCCAGATGAGGACACTGACTATAAAAATATTCTGTCTTTTAATGTATATATACAACATATATGTCGTATTGTTAACACTGTTTACATTGTTCATACAGTCTATACTGCTCATAAAACTATTTATCTCTAGCTATAGATTTGGATTTTCTATTTTATATCATTTCCACATCTGTAGGGGAGACCGGGGATGGTTGTAACACCCTCAGTTTGACGAGTCAGAAACGAGCTGTGGTGATGTCATCAATACAGTCCATGCCCACTTACAAATTAAGCTCACTGGTGAAGCCTGAAGTCTCTGAGTTGAAAACTGCGAAAAGTAAACTACGAAAGTAAAAATCTTCATCGCGAATGTGTTTTGCATCGTGTCCATTGTGTTGTAGATGTAACTGTTTCACGTACATCAGCTCAAGCAGTAGCTTCTCTAATTTAATTTGATGTGTTGCATTAGTGCTAGCTTTGAAGCTACATGCTAAAAACAGTTAGCTTTTTAATGGCTGGCACGGGGAGCGTTCTCACTGTTCTTTAAACCTTCCCCTTATGCTGACATGCTGTACTGGTCTCCTGTTCAAAAGTGGTTTGTTGATTGTTCCACAGATCTCCACGTGTTCAAATGCTTTTTCACATTAACCTGTTTTAAGCTACAGAACACACACACCAGTTTATACTGTACTATTCTTTATTTTGTTTATTTTATATCTATTTATTTATTTTATTGTATTTAACTTGTACTTTGTATTTAATTTATTATCATTATTTTTGAAGTCTTACAAGTTTATGTTTCCTTCTTTATTATCCATTAAAGTGCTTCCATTCATTTATTAGTGTTGGTCTTTTTTAAGCATAATAATTTAATTGTCCGTCCTCAGGTAGTGCTACAACTCACCCCGATCCTGAGGTAGGTTGTTACAACATACCTCTTTGTATTATTAGCATTAATTTACATAGTCTGTGATGGTGTAGTCATTTACAGCAGACATGTGTGGGTATCACATGTCAAAGTTTGAGACCTCGAGCACAAAGAACCACTGAGTTACACTTGCTCAAACAAACAGTGTTACGATCACCCCCGGTCTCCCCTACATTATGACTGTGTTGATGGCGCTCTGTCCATACTGTTCATTCTGTACCAGACTGTATATAACATACTGTGAATAATGCACTTTACTGCTGCTTCTGCACTTCTGATTAAACTGCATTTAGCTGTCTTAGTACTCAGCGCAGTGACGATAAATCTAATGTATGTATCACTGGTCCTGTTTTAGCGGCAGCAATGCTCCGGGCACGTACTCCATGAAACTAGACGGCAAAAACTGATAGAAGTTTCATTCGTCTTTGCGTTGAACTCCAGGGGGCGCAGTCCGGATATTATACGAAGTTCCCCAAATTAAGCTAAACCAGGGGTCTCCAATCCTGGTCCTCGAGAGCCACAGTCCTGCATGTTTTAGATGTTTCCAACACGCCTGATTCAAATGATCAGCTCATCATCAAGCTCTGCAGAAGCCTGATAACGATCCTGATCATGTGAATCAGGTGTGTTGGAAGAAGGAAACATCTAAAATATGCAGGACTGTGGCTCTAGAGGACCAGGATTGAAGACCCCTGAGCTAAACTATGTGTAAATGAGGCAGAAGTGTGGATAAGTTTTTGTTCTTTTGGCAATTTGGGATTTAAAAATGCTCCTCACACACCAAAACTTTATGCATCCATCCAAACTTTCTCATACAACCCACAGTATCACATACGCGACCTTTAAAAGATAAATTCCGATGTGTCTTTGTTTAAAGGTTTCCGTTCAGACAAGAACACATGACCTTTAACATGGCTGCATGCTCTCCTGCCGCTCTCTGAGAACACACTGACTGAAAGCCCAGTGGACTTTCATAGCCTGAAGAGTTTCTATTTTTGCAAGCTAAATTAGGGAAGCCAAAAATGGCACAGGGGGCTGTATTATTGTCCCATTTTTCCTACGATAATGTTTCTACTTTGTCCTTTGCAACGTGAAAGCGATCTTACGGTTGACAGAGCATCGTCTGTCGCTGCTCAACTTCACCCCGCACAACGCGAGGCAGGAAAGGTTGCTCAGAACTCACTGCTCCCGATGAGAGAACAGTTCTGAGTGTAACCGACACCTCACATGGCGACGCATCCCGCTGACTCAGCAGGAAATTTATTGCACTTCAACTTTGACTTATTGAGATGAAGGCATTCAGAAGGAACCCTGTCTTGCGAGAGAGCAGGCCTTCATGTTGTCCAAATAGAACGGCAGAAAAGCTAACAAGACAACTTAAAAAATGTCAGAATCCACATATATTTAACATAGTTCGGTTAATCTCCACAATCACTGACACTGTGCTATCTATTATAGTCAGGTTAAGTTGCATTTTATATCATTTTTGTAAGGTTTTAACCCTTAATATTATAAATTTGCATAAATAACACTGTAGGGTCTTAACTTCAATATTTAACTTGTTGATTTTAAACAGCAAATCTCATTTTTATGACTGGAAAGCACTTTGGTTCAAAGAGTACAAATCAATAATAAGTCAAAGCTGTGCTACCTTGCAGATATCGAGGAAAATAATTAAAAATTATATAAAAGTGTGCACAATATAAAAAGATTTTCAAATTCCTCAATTGATTACATCAACAAAAGACGTTTTAAGAACAGACTTAAAACCACTAAATTAAATTTAATAAGAGCCTTTACACATAAATCTTTAGTGAAGTATGCACAGTTGTATTAAATCTAAAAAAAATAAAATTCAAAAACTGGCAAATAACTTGGGCAGGCTCAAGTCTTAAACCTGAACAAAGGAAATTCCCCAAAGCAAAAGCATCCTGACTTCAAGGTGAGAGGGTAGGTCCTCTTTAAATATGTGGTCTAAATAAAAAAAAACACTCAGGTTTGCATGGAAAATAAAATTGAAATATAAATGCAAAGCCCTCAAGGATAAAGTAATTTAATAATCCTTCCATCTCTCCATCTATAGACTTGAGGGGACTCTAACCTGACGTCTATAGAGCCGCAGGTAAATTAATCCCTTTTGGAAAGCGTCTACTTGGAAGAGCTTGAATACGCGCAAAGTCACGGACGGGGACCCTGTGCTTTGTCCGACGAGCGAAGCGGGAGTTTGAATGGCCAAAAGCTTCGAGTGCCTGAGTCTGAATATCAAGCTGACAAAGATACGGTGAATTAATTCAGTTTATACATACAGATATATGGCTCGTTTTATTCTCAGCGTCAGGTTGGAGGACGTCTTTGTCATTCGGTGCTTCTTCACGTTGGAGCCACGAGGCCTTTTGAGACCATTGCAGGCTATTGAAACAACTTTATTTCAGGTTCCAAGGACTTGCACAGACATCAAGAAAGTCAAACTCTTTCCTCTGTGCAGGCGGAGGTTGGGTTAAAGACTGGAGGACGAGGTGTACCCACCTCTTTATCTGCCACTGTATCAATGCACCGGAGCAGATTTACAACAGGTGGAGCGGCTCGTCTTGGCAGGACGCCCGGTCAGGTTGACGGCACATGTGACGACCCGGAGCGTGTCTGCGTCTCGGTCACGTTTCAGCTCGTACACTTGGTGAAAAACAAACATTCAGGGCAGCTTCTTCATTACTCTCCGGGATGGTGTCGCCGTAATATGCTCCTACGTGACAATGTGCCGTCATTTCAGTAATTTACTCGCGCGCCGGTGCAGAGGCCACGCTTATTTCTGTTTATTTTTCACATTTCCCCTCTGGGAGACATTTAATGTGTATCATCTCCTAAAAGGGAAAAAATGGGATGTGATTGCCGGCTGCATTTTCACGAGGAGCTCTCATCCGTCATGCGGTGAAAGGACAAAAGGGAAGCCCCTGACTGTCTGTCCCGTTGTGCTTTCTGCTCTGCCGCTATGATGGCATTTACATGTCAGCCACATAAAACAGGCTATTTACATGTGAGCGCCGCTGACATAATGCCGTGTGGCATCTCTTTTTAGGCGCAGTAGGCAGGCACCGTGATTAAGAGGCAGCGTGTTACAATCTTTATGTCATGCGGGGCAAACCCAACACTTTTATTTTTAACAACTGAGAGAACAAAATGAGAAGAAAAAAAAAAAAACACCCAAATGCAGCTGAATTTTTTTTCATGATCAAAATGGTTTCTTTTGTGAGGAATACTGTGAACTTAACCTCCCACCTCTGCTATTCTCTCAGACAACAATGGCACCGTCACTCATTATAAATAAGACTTGATCATCCCGGAGCGAAGGTGTTACAGCGACGACTGGCAAACAGCTCCGCTCGCCTTCAATCTTCTCAGAAATTAACAGAGAGTCCACCTGAATAATGCACCTGAAATAACCAACAGGCAACACATTTAACTCAGATTACTGGACTTGAAGGACGTTTACCCGCTATGATTGTGAAAACACGGCCATAAAAGGAACAGAGAATCGAATAATGGTATGCTGTGAATAAACGGGTGCAGTTTCTAATGGATTAGCCGACAGCTTCAAAGATGACCCCCTCAGTAAACACAGACGCTGTTTGTCTGTGAGGCTGCGCTCCCCTGTGACGGTGTTTGAATGTGTAAGTTGTGGCGGCGGCGGCGGCGAACGTACACGTCTGAAGCGTGGGATGTAAAGTGAGCAAGAAAATACATGAGAGGCGCAAAGAAGGAAAAAAAAAAAAAAGATGATGATGAGAGGATCAAGATGGGATGGAGAGAAGGGAAGACAGAGGAGCAGAGGGAGGGATGGTGGCTTTTCTTTTGTCTTGAGCTGCAGCCCGTTTCATTAGCACACCAGCCAGCCCACCCTCCTCCTCCTCCTCCTCCTCCTCTTCCTCCTCCTCCTCCTCCTCGCCGGCTCCCCAGCCCCAGACGGAGAGCCTGGTTACTGTCCTAATGGCAGCTCTGTATTCATTATCACCTCCGCATACGCCTCCACCCCCCAACTCTGCCCGGGATGGGGGGCTGCCGTAATTGATAATTAAAGAGCAATAACACAGCGGTCAATGCAATCTCACCACAGGAGCGCCTGAGACCCCCACCTCTCTATAACACACACACAGCAAACACACACACCAAACAGGAGTGTGTTGATCGCCGTAGTTAACCCACCGACGACCTGCACGCACCGAAATATGTCGCCTCTTGGAACAAACGCTGGAAAAAAAAAAAGCAAAAATGTGTGCACAAGTTGGTATGTAAATGCAAACACACGCCTACACACAAACACACACACCCGCTGGTATCCATGTCTACACACACAAATACACAAAGGGGGAGAACAAGCGAGGCAACAGCGAAGAGCAAAGCCCGAGGAGGAAAAAAAAACAAAGACACAAACATGCTAATTTAGCAGCGCAAGGCAGATCAATGCACAGACATGGAGGCGAGGCCACGGCTCCATTGAGTGTGAATGGGGACTATTCTCTTGCATTGGCAGAACTTCATAATGCCGCTAATAGAAGAAGCACCGCTCGGGTTCATTCAAAAAAAAAAAAAAAAAATACTCAAAGTTCATTAAAGCACAATTCCGCGAGCGAACACAATGTGTGGCGCCGAGGCTGCCGGGTGTCGGTTTGTGTGTTTGTTTGATCAAGTCGTCACATGAGAAACCTCATTCTGTCACAGTGACGGAGAGACGGCGGCGATGAGAGACGGGCAGAATTCATTACGAAGCCAGAGATCCCTCCTCGGTCTCTCCTCTTGAAAACTCGTTTAGCGATGAGGATTCAATCTGCCGCTTGATGCCGTACGTGGGATGTAATTACAGAAGGAACAGAACGAAGCAGAGCCTCGGCTGATTACAGACAGAACTAATGATTATGTATGTACTGTATGTGTCTGTGTGGGAGACGCAGGTGATATTTCTGCATTATGAACACTTGGATGTTCTGTCTCATGAAGTGAAGCTTATTTTAGATCAGCTCGAATATTTCTATAGACTCGTCTCTTATGAATCCTTTCTTTACTACAGACTTTCTGCACTGCTGAATCAACTTAAATTGCACAAATGCTTGTTAGTATTTATAAAAATGCGGCTTTCGCATTTTAGAGAATCTGCAAGGAAAAGGACGAACGCTGAAAATAAGATTAATTGAGCTCTTCCAGACTGTGTGCTCAGACGGTTACACATTTTCTCTTTAAACTGCGTTTCAGCACATTCAATTTCAACGGCAATAAATAATACTAATTTAATGTGCCAGCTTTAATTTTAACAGCTTTACATCAATATAGGAAGAACTGGGTGACTCTTGAAGAGGACAAATCGGAAGGGAATTAAAAGTAAATAGACACGTATTACATTCATTACATGTATGTCATAAATATTCTGCTTTTTTTTTTTTGCTCCTGTCACATTTTTACTCGCTGTAGGGTCATTTTTCACTTTAATCTAAAGTCCTGCACCTCGATGGAAACACCACAACCAGGACTAGAAGGAGAGAAAACTCACAAATATCCTTTCTGCAGCATGTAACAGTTGTTATGTCATAAATCATAACAAAATAAAAGAACATTTTGAATATTTTACATAAAAAAAAACAAAAAAAAAAACAAAAACATGTTCAACTTTTCTCCACAGGTGCTGAAAAAAACTGTGGCTTCACATACTGTAGATATTTTACTACTTACAGTTTTAATTTGTTTTCATGTTTATCTGACATATACTCCGTGTAAACACAAGCTGCAGTTTAGCCGAAAAGTCCCTACATTTATGTCACATGATTGTTGTTGCTGGTGAGTCTCTAAAGGCTTCAAGGTCGCACAGAGGAGTGAAGAATTTTTGTTTTTATTTTTATTTTCTTTTTACAGAATCAGATTTTTTAAATGAGAGTTCTAAAATTAAATTATCTTGAAGAAATATAAACATTTTGCATTCAGATTTGGAGATGGAACAGCACATCTAAGATGGGTACTTTAAGAACCGTCAGAAAGCTAAAATTCTTTTTCGTTTCTGGCTCTGATAAATAATAGTATTATGGCAATTTTTGTAAAGATAGCATGTCTCGCAGACCCAGCGATGTGTTTTGGGGTTCAGAGGACTAAAGCTCTATTCACACAGGACTGGTGATACCTGGGGGCCTTTAATAATTTATAATAACTGTGGAGGTCATCTGTGCTTTTAATCCCATGCAAATATGCCCTGTCTGTAATTTGTAAAGAAAAAACATCCACTGCAAATTAGTCTTGTGCAAATCGACATCTCAGTGATTCATCATCTTCTTTTTTTTTTTTTTCTATTATTCCTTTCTTCTGCCTCTTTTTCATTCAAGAGCTCCATGGCTCTCTGCTCTAGGCTGCGTTGGCAATTAAAAATTAAAGCGTGCATTGTATTCTGGGTGCAAATTCTTGAAAGTCATGTGACTACGCAGCATGAGGAGCTCAAATCCATCACAAGAGCCAAATCTCAGAGGATGATGAGATGATAACGTGTATGGCAGCGTGTGCTAAGGAACATTTTTACTGTCTTTCAACAGATTCAACATTTATATTGCTGAAGCCCATCATCATATCTGGGATAATGTCAGTAAATTGGAGTAAAACCGAGACTTACGCTGCACGGAACAGAGATGTCTGGGGGTAATTTGTAAATCACACTGTGTTCCCGGGTCATACTAGTCCTGCACAAATAGGGCTTAAGGAAAACAAAGTCATCATTCTTAATGCTTTGCAGAAAATCCACAGTCATTGAAGGTCAAAATGGGGAGATCATCATGGGTAAAAGTGCTTTTGCTGTTTGGCTTTATGTTTAGAAACGCTGTCCTGCTGAGTGGTAAAACGTCCAAAGAATTGTGACGCGTTTGACTGAACCTGAGGATGCAGAATTGCTCCTCGAGAAATAAATTCAGTTCTACGTACAGAGCTTAAACTCACAACATGAGCCGTCTCAGGGAACTGCGCATAACCTTTGCAATCCAATACAATAGAGAGAAACCTGACGATTCCCGCTGAACATCTGGCAACAGCTGGAAGAAGAAACTCCCGTTAAACAGGAAGAAACCTCCGTCAGAACCAGGCTTAGGGAAAGCAGACATCTGCCCCGACCGGTTGGGTGAGACTCAGTTTAAAGGCACATTTGATTTACTCCTCTTGCCTGGGCGCGTGCATGCTTTGATGAAGACATTTTGACATAATGAATATTGAGGAAAGATCACCTTCACTTTTAAGATTATTCAAGTGAGTAATGACTGAACCGTGTAGTCGGCGTGGGTCGTGTGCAGCCACGATATCATATCTGTATGTGTGATCGGCACTGCATGTGTTTCACATTTTGTCAGACAACTCCTCTGCACAAGATGCTACATTTCTTCTTTTTTTTTTTTGCTGGAAGCATTTTCCAACCTCGACACCACAACACCCTGCCTACACACACACATGATTGCAAAGAATTCGCACCTGCCCAGAACAACCAAACTGAATAAAACTTTGCAGCCCGCAGTCGAATGTTCCACTCGTCTGAAACAGAAGTGGGCAGAGGACGCGAAAGAGAGGCTGACAAATCAGATCTCGTGTGGCGACGTGACATTTCGCGGTGACTGACGGCTCAGGAGTCCCTGACTGACAACCAGCGCAGCCAATCAAAAGGTCAGCGGAAACAACAAAAGACAGACGTGAAACTTCCCAGCATCGCCAACCTTCACTCTTAATATTTTAAAGAGTTGAGAGCAGGTCTTTTTTTTTTTCTTCTCAGGCAGATTCATAATCCTCCTCAATCTTGTTTCTTTTTCATAATTAGCTCATTTAAATGCATCTGACTTGGCTCGCCGTTGTTTTAATAAAGACACGGGGGGAGAGAGAGAGAGAGAGAGAGGAAAGAAATTAACAGAAAAGAAGAAAAGAAAGTGCAAGAGTGGGTGTACGAGCAAAACGCATATGGCAGTGCATGTGTGAACACTTGTGTGGGAGAGCCATATGCTGCAAAATGGCAGCCCAGAGGGGGTGAGAGACTGATAAAGATAGAGTGAGAAACTGGAAACAGAGGGAAGGGCCGCGAGGAAAGAGTGAGTACATGAGAGGAAAGAGAGGAAAACAAGGGGAGAGGGTGCGCGAACACGAGGAAGATCATCCGGAGACTAGATTGAGAATAGCAGAGCTGTCAGAGAGATGTGTGTCACGCAGGGCAGATGAAACCTGACATACTCTAGCTATCGCCCACTCCTCCCTCCATCCGTCAGCCTCTGTGGCGGCGAGCGTCCCTTTCAGCTCTTTTCTAGAGAGTGCTATTGACTGCGTCGGTTCGATGTTGGCTATTTCCATTTTCTCCTGCGGGGAATGAGGAGACAAAGCAATAGAAAGTGGATTTCGCTTTCACCGCGGCCGAGTCTGAAGCCAGTAACACATCAGTCACTGTGACATCCGCTATCTTTTCCACTTTCCCTTCACTCCTGCAGTCAGCGAGATGCAGCTTTTTTTTTTTATATAAACACACACACACACACACACACACACATGAAACAGCTTCAAAAAGAGGCCCAACGCTCTGCAGTGCTGCATGTAGTTGAGTCCCAGGAGGAACCAGATTGGGGGACAAAGGCAGGTACAGCAGCAGTCCATCTTTACCTCATGCACACACTTCCACATGCAAAACACACAACATATAGACACGATTACACGCACGCAAACACACAAAGGTCTGCAGAGGGAGAACACGCACCTCTGAGCTCAGCTGTGTGGAATGAGGCCACTTTGAAGTGCTTAAAATCGTCCTCCCTCCATCTCCACCACTATCCACTCCCTGCGGGATATCTACTATGGCAACACACACACACACACACAGTCCACACTTTTGGTCTTTACACACACACACACACACACGCATGCATGCATGAATCTAAACACGCACAAAGAACAGCTTCGACCACAAAGCTGAAATCACCTTGTTCTGATCGTATAACATCTGACAAGAAAATACAAACAAACATCCAACTTCGTTTTGGGCCTCGACTACGTGATGGCAAACATGTGGAGTAATGCACTGAACTAATTACAGGCTCTGGAGGAGGAGGAGGAGGAGGAGAAGGAAGAAGAAGAAGAAGAAGAAGAGGAACGGCAACAACAAAATGAACAAGACGAAGAACAACACCAACAAGAAATACAGGAACAAGAAGAACAACAAGAGGAAAGCCAAGAACAAGAAAGTACAATAGAAGAAAGAGAAAAAGAGAAAAACAAGTGACACAAAGAAAGAAAGGACAGAGATGATCGTCAACAACAAGACGAACAAAAACAAGAAAGACAACAATTACAATAGCAAAAAGAAGGACAAGAAGAACAAGAGGAAGGAAAACAAAGAGGAACAACAGGAAAATTTAAAAAGATAAACAAGAAACGGGACAAGAGAATAAACAAAAACAAAAACAACAAGACGAACAAAAACAAGAAAAACAACAATTACAATAGCAAAAAGAAGGACAAGAAGAACAAGAGGAAGGAAAACAGACAGAGGAACAACAGGAAAACTAGAAAAAGACAAACAAGAAAAGGGACAAGAGAATAAACAAAAACAAAAAGAACAAGAAAAAAACAAAAGGAAGCAGAACGAGACAAAGACGCCACAAGAAGCACAAAAATAAGTAGAAAAAAGAGGAAGAACAAGAAGAAGAACAAGAAACGTTAGAGAAAGAACAAATAGAAGTAGTAAAAAAAGACAAAAACAAGAGAAACAAAGAATAAGAAGAACAGAAAGACAAAAAAACATGACAAGAACAAAATCAAGAAGAGAAACAAGAGAATAAACAAGAAGAAAAAAAACAAGAACAAAAAGCAGGACAAGAACAATGAACTAGAAACACAAAAACAAGCAGAAGAACAAAAAGAAAAGAACAAAAAAGAAATTAAATGAATTAGAAAAACAACAACAAGAAAAACAAAAAAGAAGAAACAGACCAGAAAGACAGGACAATGTTTTTAACACTAAAAGTTCTGCTGCGCACGTTGGCTTTTGCAGACTGAGTTGTTTTTACTTTTTAAAAGAAATTCTACAAATTCATACAGAAATCGACCCCAAAAAAAGATCACCGAAGATTCAGTCGTAACCGAGATAGGAGACGTGTGAGAATCTGGAGGTCTGAACCCACAGCTCACTTCTTCACAAGAGGCTTGTTAGCGAACCCAGAAGCTGTCGATGCCGTCCGTTGATCAATATATTTTATACAAACACTACCAGGTCCAGGCTGCTCGCTGTGATTCCACCGATATGAGCGTCAATTATTTAACAGACATTCTGCAGCTCGTCTGACCCGCAGTTCAAACTGTAGTTCTACAACATAATGCTGCTTGTGTGACGGTATTTCATGTAATAATAATACTTCAGTGAATATTGAACTAAAGCTTTTGAAACTTGCCAGTAATTTAACTGTAATGTTATTTTCTCAAAAGTGCTCAGCTCCAGTCGGCAGCACAGATTTTTGCCTCTCAGCACAGGTTGCCTGAACATCTTGCGGCAGACATCGCACTGATTTCATTTCAGTTTTAGAAAATCAACAACGTCCAAATCACACATGTTGTGTTAACTCCACGTGCCATAACTCCCTCATCCTGTGGGCAGGTCTGACACTCACTCACAGATACTTTTCTAGGAATTTGACAGTTTTTCCTCTTTTTTTTTGTGGCTATCTTTGATTTGTTCATGTTCTCTCAAACATCATCTGTTTCTCGTAATGGGCGTCTGTCGAGCTGCTCACAACTTTTAGATTTTAAAATTCACTTTTCGTTCTTTACTTTTAAAAAAATGGTTTCAGATTAAACTGTTGAAAACATTTTCTAGTGCTTCACCACAAACAAAAATCCACTCATCTGGGAGAAACGTCCAAAAACAAATGAAGATGCTAAATGAAAATATGATTTTTTGGGGTTAATTTGGTTTAAGATGCTACTTTAAAATAAAAGTGCACATAATGGATTAATGTATTGAGGTAAATCAATGTCAATATCAGCTCAGATGTAATGTTTTTAGATTATTCTTGGTCATAAACTATTGATTTTTTTATAATTTTTGCAGGAGAACTTGACTTAAAAAATGCTTCAGGTTGAATGCAAAGTGGTGCAGCAGATGTAGATAATAAAATAAACACATAAAGCATGAATTAATCCCACTGTTACTCTGCCCCGTTGTCATGAATCATCACTCATTTTGCACGCTGTGTTCACATTTGCAGCATTTCAACACGTGGCTGCTGACGAGACGCCGGACACGCGACCGTTGCCTCCTCGCCGACCACCTGACCACCCACCGATTCCAGTTCAGCGTTTAGCGTCTCACTTTAAGGAGCTGACATCACGCTGTGGTTTTGATCTGTGCCGTTTGCACTGTGATCAACCCTCTCGCCCCCGAACACGCATTCCTTCCTAACAAGCGAGCGGAGGTCGATACTACATCCTCTAATTCTAGCCTACAGGCAAACGCCACGCCCGGCCCCAAATCTAATTTTGCCCCTGGCTTCTTCTTCTTCTTCTTTTTTTTTTTTTGCGGGGAGGGGGGGGTGGTCCTGTCAGAACAGGCAGCTAGTCGCCTCTATTTCACAGGTAATCTCTCCTGTATCGACTTAATGGGTTCAGGCTCCGTAATAGAGGTCATTTAGCACCATGGTTTAGTGCTGTGGAACATTATGGGTGAAAGTGGGGCTTACCAATCCTAATGTTACATTTTAGCTGCAATTTGGGGGATATTTACGCCTTTCCTTCAAATCCTTGAACCCCCCATGGTAAACCCCTCCCCAAGAAAAGAAAAAAACAAAAACCCTGGAGCAGCACTCAAACAGCCCCTCGAGACCTCAGATTTACAGGATCATCTTCCTGCCAGTGTGTGCGTGCGAGCGCGCGGCGGTTAGCGCGCGGCTGAGGGGTATAGATTGATTCGGTTTTGTTAGGCAGAGAGGATTTAGCTCCAGCTCTTTTAAAGTCTCGCTCTCTCTCTCTTGATTTCTCTTCCTCTTTTCAATGGGGACAGGGAAGTAATTAACAGCTACTTAAATTCCCTTGATGGATTTTGTGGACTGAGCGGAGAGGGGAAGGGGGCAGCGCGACGTGCTCTATCCTCCCAAGCTTAATGCCGCCATTTGCCTGAGAGTAATTTTGTCCTAGAATTTCTTTTCTTTTCTTTTTTTTTAAAGATTGGTTGTTGAAAAAAAATCTATTTCCTGATGTAGCATTATTCAGTAATGAAGCAGAATAATACAAGAAGCTGCTAATGCATTATGAAAACCTCTTTGCATTTCTGCAGCTGCCATTGATTGCATCAAAATTTCAACTCCCCCTCCCCTTCGCTGTCCAACACCGGAGCCGCCTCGTCTCACAAGCTTTTAATTCAAATCAGTGCCCTCCCACTACATTCTGTAAGTCAAACTCCATTTCTTATAGTTTCAACCTGCCGCCCCAATAAAGGCTAAAACGCTGAGTCTGCACTTCCCGTTACAAAGCAAAATCAATTCTTAACACGTTTTAATGACTCGCAGCACAAGTACATCACCTTCCTGTTGGCATGTTCCTGCTGTCAACTGGAAGCCAATAAAGACTTCATTACTGGGCAGCACTTTTTTAAAAACAAGCTAAGTCAATCATGAGCACCGTTAGATTCCTCTCATCAGGATTCTTGTTCGAGATGAACTTGGCCTCAGATAAAAGTTGAGAGAAAAGACGGACAGTTTCCTGCAGCCTTCAGTTTGTAACGCTGATTGATTGAATTGTTCTGACACATACGACTTTGTAGACGGTCTCCAATGATGTTATTCACGACATGGCAGCCTGTAAAATGTTCTGCAGGTGATCTGGGATCTAAATATTGGTTCAATCTCCATTTTGCTTGAATTCACATGTAAATTTGCACCAGATGCACTGTGCATAAATCAGCTCAGCAGATTTGTCCTTCTTGAATACAATAAAAATACTCATAAATAGTCAGAATACAAGACAATAAATTTAATTGTTGATCGGTCATGGGGCTAAATATCTGTACAGATGTTATTTTACCAATCGTCAGATCCCAAACTAGAAGTTTTGGTGTTGATATACAGCAAACTACAACTAAATAAACTGTATGTTGTGTATTTTGTGAACGTTTTCAGCCTCTCTGACAGACTGATACACGTCACAACCAACCAGACATGTAGGATAAACCATCAAAATAGATTTAAAATCTCTGTAAATCAACTACTAATGAATATATTGTTAAACCAACATCCAAACGAATTAGGTGTTGGAAGCAGTCGCTGGTGATCGACTCTATGCAGGTGTAGCTCGTCTGGAACAAGCCTGGCGACTGTTCGGACACTAAATATTCGTAATCACCGCTTCTGCTTGTAAGTTAATCCTGTAAGCTTCTCCTTCGTTCAAACTTTCTGTTTAAACTCTTGATTGATTACGATGGCGGTCGCTTGTGCAGAAGTCAGAGACGATATATTTATGACTGTTGAGTTGTTTTCAGTTTGTCTGTCGGTAGCTTTAATGCTAACTACTTTAGCTTTTTGTATAGTGTATTTTATGCTGCTGGACTATCGCTCTGCAGTACTTATAAAGAACCAGGATAATCCAGGTACCTATTACTTAGTCCTGCACTGCCTTGAAGACAAAGCAGTTGGATTCAAGCCCAAAAGTCAGAGAACTGTAACGTTTGGCACTCCTAAATTATTATGAAAGTTATGAAGCGGCGCCCCGTGAGTCCCAAAATATGCAGGAGGAAAAGATTTTGTTCCATCACTTCCCGTCAGTCCAAAAATCTCCACAACAAAACGGTCTTTGGCTGGATGTATATTGTGACAGGCAGTGTGCCAAATCATACATATTCACACATGATGGTTTAATATGACTGCAGCGTTACTGTAGCACATCACTCAACAGTCTGTTATCGCTGACATTTCGCCCGACTACTTCTACTTGTGAAATGGCAGCTGTGATTGTTGTAAAATATTTATTTCTTGTATATCGTGCACTTCGCTGTCAGCTTTCCAGGTAAACCAAGCAAAGACAGCAGACATCTCAACTATGTGGCATCAATTATTTCACGCAAGCCCGACAGCGAGTTATGAGACCAGAACATTCTTGCCGGATCATGATCAACAACAACAAAGACAGCAAGCTTTTGTCTCCGCCGCGATGATTTTGAGGTCAAATGCCGATCATGTTTTTCACATTAGTCATTACCTGTTGCATATCATCTGAATGAAATTACAAGAACACGGAGGCTCTTTGCTCTCTGACAGCAGCGGTCAATATATCATCCAGCCAGTCCTAAAGAGGAAAGACCCTAACAAGCACGTTTCGATCAAACAAGCCCCCCCCCCCAGATGGAAACAGCAGCACCTCGGTTCAGTTTCCCCCCTGCGCTAACGGCTGTGTCATGTGTGTCATGGCTGCCAGATCAGATGTCTCGTGTCCTACGTGGATATCAAACCAGACAATGGACCTCCTGCTGCAGGCCGAGAGAACGCCGTCTACCCAGAAAGCGTTCATTTCCCATCTCGGGCTAATCCTCCATCCCAGGAGAGACGAGCGAGAGGCTAATGAATACAGAGGAGGAAATCTGCCGTCGCACGTCGTAGTCATACATACATACAAACACGTTGTTTGATTAAATGCACCAACGCGTCCACTGGACACTCGCGCAGCATTTTGTTTCACTCAGCTGTTGGTCAGCAGTATAAATATTCAATGCAATGTAAGGGGAAACGCTCAAACACACACATGCACACAAAGTTTATTTGCTGTGTAAAGCCAATCCAAGACGGGGATCAGCGGTTACGCAAGTCTTATTATGAAAGAGGGCGATTATGGAACCGGCATGACCCACTTTCCACACAGGTGAACATGTGTATGTGTGCGAATTGCATAACTGTGCCAATGAAATATTCACTGTCCGTCAACCTCGGCTAATCTCACGCTGTTACGCAGGCAGGAGCTCAAACACACAGATTATCCGCCAAGATACTCTGATAGCTGTTGTCTGTCCATAAACCCCCACACTGCATTAAGGACTTTTAAAGCTTATTGAATTTACTGAACAAGCTGGATGTGTCAAGCTTTACATCCAAGAGGAATGATGTGCTTCTTACATTGAAAAATAAAATAGAAATAACAGTAAAACCCTACTAACATACAACCATAATGTATAGTGTGTGTAACAAGAAAACACACAGCACTAAAAATGACAGACATGTATAAAGCTGTCAATCTTTAATCTGTGATATAACCACACATAACTTTGTGCCTCAGTACATTCAATAGATACTATAATGAAAACCAAGGACCAGCTTTTATTTTAGTTGCTTTACACCAGTAGAAAAGACAACACGTGCAAATAAGGCTGAAAAATAGCTGGATTAGCTGCAATATGTGTTTTGGACAGAAAAGCAGAAGCGGCTCAGAAATTTGTTTTGAACGTCTCATCTTGGATTCGACTAAATTTTCTACTTGATCTCGTCTCCGTCTCAGAAAAGGATTTATTTCAAGACCACAAAAATTGCATGTGCATCGTAGGATTTACCGTTAATATCACTGGACGTAAAATGTTTGTGCTTCAAATGCAACCAATAACATTTTGTGTTCCTGTTGCAGCTCCCCGCTCACCTTCACTCACACTCCCAGAGAGTGAATGCTGGTGACGGGAGGAGACACTGTGGCTGTCTAGGCAGGATCTAAGCCATAAAATGCAATCTGAAGAACAGCATCCAAAAGAAAGAGTAAATACTGCAGCGCCACTGATTCAATGGGAATGTGGTAATAATCCTATTAGCACTAAAAATCACTAACAACAACCTGCTTCTGCACCAAAACAAATGTCACCCCTCATTTAAAGAACTTCAGTAAATCCTACCCTACTACCTCTTGATGATAAAACCACTTTGACCTCTGATGCTCTCCTGAGGCTGCTGTGCAGGTCTAACGAGGCCCGCTCGTCCTCGGCCACCTGGGCCTTCACTCACCCCCATGTACCCCCGCAGACCTCCTGTGGTGGAGGCAGCAGCAGCCAACAGGGACCGGCTTTGTGGTCTAAAATTACCCACAATCCCGTGTTCGCCACCACCTCTACCTGAGCCACTCACTCCCAAACTTAACGTTGGGGTTGCACAGAGGACGGTGCAGGGTCCAGCCAGTCCATTATGTAGAGCACAGTGGTCTGGCTGTGCCTCATCATTCTGTTATCAGGGGGGAAAACGTCTGGTTTTTATTTCTTTCAACCAATCACAATTTTCGGCGGACTGAGAAAAGCGAAGGATGCACTTTGCCTTACTGCACGACCCAAATCCTCGACTAAACTTTACATTTTCACAGTGTTAGGCTGCTGTACGGACATCGTTGTTGAGGTTTCCTGTAGTGGCAGGGATTGTGAAAACAGTAACACACATACTGTATAAAAGGAAGGAGAAATCCTGAGAGGCCTGCATCTTACATCCAGTGAGTCAAACAAAGACATCACCGGTCCAGGCCAGCCACTTGGAACTCCTTCATGTGTTACTTTGCTTCCTTAATTTAAAGGTGAGATTTTTATTATCATGTTATTTATTAGTGCAGATTCATTTATTTGTATGTTTGTTTCACTATTAATATTAAAGCGATTACCTTGATAAACATGCTGAAGTGCCTGAAGTCAAAGCAACATGGGTACATTCAAGGTAAACCTTCCTTCTCTCAGCCTCTTTAAAAATAAGCCATTTACAAATGAGCAATAATCATCAAATGCATCAACTGAAATACAACATTTTGTGGTGATACCGAGTAAAAATAAAGAGAAAAGCCAAGAAAATGGTGGAAAGTAAGTATGTGTTTGAACCTATTTCACCAGATTGGGAAAGAGGCTAAGCTAAGCTAAGCTAAGGTGCAGCTAAAGAAGCAAGAGCATCTTTCTTTTCCAACTTAAACAGAACAAATCATCCAAATCACAGACTTATATTCAAGGCTACAGACTCAATCATCTCCTCCTGTCTTTCTTTTTACGAGATACGTGAGCAGTTTTTGATGTATTCTTAATGAAAGCATTTTAGCACTTTCCACACAGTTTTTTTTTTAAAAATTTTAAGATTATTATTTAAAAGTCTCCATTCAAATCTGCTGATTCATGAACCTCGTCTGTTCTCTTCTGCTGCAGTGACCCAACATGAAACCTCTCCTGTCAAAGTCGTCTGTGATTTTCCGTCTCTGGCTTCACCACGACGCACTGTTTTTATTTATCACTGTATTTATCCCTCGCAGAAAACTAAGCTCAGCCTCACTCGGGTCTGATGATATCATGGCTGTAGTGTCGGGTGGCAGCGAAAGGAAAGAGCCTTGATTCTCTAAAAGTGAGGGCTGACACTTCTATAGCCTCCTGCTCTGCCACAAGCCTGTAATCTGCCTCCATCAGGTGTCTGATAGCCCTGGATATAAATACCCACCATTACGGAGAGGTTGCCAGGGGACCGATCGAACCGCGGCCCTCCTTACCGCACAGCACACAAGAATATCACCTCTTAAACTGGTAATCACAAGCAAATGTTCTCAAAATAGAAGTGATAACTTCTACTCGGAGCCAATATATAGATCTAGTGAAGTGTAAAAGGCCTTGGTGGTGCTTTCAGGCTTTAACTGAAGAAGTGTGAGTGTTTGTGCACATGTGTTTGCAGCGGGGTCATCTCAAGCTGAGGGACAGGTGCCTCCCAGCTGCCCTTCCCCCGGATCGATCGCCCTCGCTCAGGGTTTTAATTAGCTAATCAGTGGAACATGGGCTTTTAAAGCGTGGTGGGAGAACGTGGCTAAAACCTGCCGTCAATACCTATTAAAATGGTTGCCTTAAAACGCGGCCGCCATTGACTTGAAGCCGTTGCTTTTTATGGCTCTCAAACCAGGTTAATGCTGCAGTGAGAACATCTGGGAGAGAAACAGTCGTGAATGGACTTAAACCTGTGGATGGATGTGTTGTAAAACAGCTCGTAACACGCAACACAAGGGCAGAATTATTTCTAGTTTTCGTGGTCTGCAGCACAGAGAAAAACCTCCTTTAGACTTTGTATGTAGACAAGACCCTTTAGTCATTCGTCCACCACTCCCACGCCGGCACGTTTCTTCAACGAAACGGCTCAAAATCAGAAAAGTCCATGAGTAAACAGATTAAAATCCACCACAGTTTCCCTTCGACCACCACATGCTGTCAGCTGCTAATCTTGAAACAGCATCGAGGAAATTGAAAGACTTGGTTTTGAGGTGTGTTGGTGTAACAGAACAAAATAAGTGTCGGTGCCATACAGATATGAACTAGAGTCATGTGGAAGGTTCAGCTTTAGTTTGCATATAGTTTTGCAATATGTTAAAAAATGGAGGAGTAGAACTTTGATGGGATCAATGGTTTTCAATACTGTAGCCTGGATTTTTGATAAATTTACACCGTAATCTAATACGGCTACATAATAGCTAACCACCAGTAAAAAAAAAAAAAGTAAAAAAAAATAAAATAAACTTGTTATCGGTCTAAAAGGCTCATTGACTTTATGCTAAGCTAATAACATTATGATATATTAGCTTGATGTAGCACTAGCTAGCTAGCTAGCTTTAATTCTTAGCTAATCATTCGTGGTAATCTGGGATTATTTTCATGTCAGGGATTTAAATAGGATGATAATGTTACAGCAAAGTTGTAACTGGTATCTGAGGCTCATTAGTTCTAAATTAATTGTCAATAATGAAACTGTTATCAACATTTGTGTTGCAGTTAAAGTCAGGGCAACATCAAAATTTCAAAATAAAGTTCATCTTAAGTATACAAGTTTGTATTAATCACAGACTTTGGTGGAGCTTTGCTTTGAACATGTGTTCTATCAGCAAAACCAAAAACAGAAGTTCTTTATGCGGAACAAATTTTAAAGCTTTAGAAATCATTTTTTAAACCCAGACATGTCTTTACGTGATGTTGTCTCTTACTTCTCTTTTATGGCGTATCTCCCCTTTTACTCTGTGCTATGGCATTTTAGGTGATTTTATTATGATATCAACTGGCATTTGTTCCATTAATTTATTAACGTTAACATTTTTATTTTGCATCTTTTACTGTCTTTAACTACTTCCTCACAAGTTTCGTTGTACTCACAAGTTTCGTTGTACTCACAAGTTTCGTTGTACTCCTGCACAATGACAATAAAGTCTCTTTATCTTTATCTTTATCTCATTGGCTTTTTGTTGTAATATCGTCTTCCTAAATATCCCCCTTGTTCGGCTTGCCAAAGCATTTTTTTAAAAAGGTACTATATTTAAATAAAGTCATAATTCATATAGTTTCTGTCAGTGTCCTGGCTGCAGTCTTTGTGTTTTCTGCACAGTTTTGCTGTCACCTCACAGGACTTTGTAGGAGCTGCCTTCCATCAGCGGAGCCAAAACAGTCAGAAGTTCTAAACTCTCCAGAAATCCTGTGCTGTATAGATCTTTTTAAACTTAATCTTATTTACTTTGTGTTCTAGCATGTTTGGTGTTTAAATTATTTCATTTCTATCAACTGGTGTTTATGTTGAAATTCAGTATTTTGCATTTTATAACTTTAACTGTGTTTAACTCCATTTCTCCTCTGTTCTGTTTTCTCCCCTTTTCATTTGGCCCGACTGACTTTCTGCTGTAATACCGTCTTTCTGTGTATATTTATTCTGGTTTGGCAACTCTGTTTTTAAAAGCTACGATATAAATAAAGTTAATATTTGCACCTTCCACACTAGTCAGTCCAAGCATCGCTTTGCATCTGCTAAACTTTCTGTCGAGTTCCCACCAGGTTGGCGTTCGTGTCGTAACGCTCGGTCGGCCAACGAAAACAATGTTGGGCACTAAAATAAGAAATGCAACCGCACGCTAGGAGGGTGTTTGTTGGCTTAGAAAACAAAAAGAGAAAACCGCGCCCCTGTGAATCCCCGGGTAAGACGCTCCGTGACTGGCTGCTGCGTGTACTTGTCACATGTTGTAAATACCAGAGGGATTAAGATGGAGCGACACGCCACCGAGAGAGACAGGCCGAACATTCAGCAGCCGCGATAAACTGTTTGGTAAATATGCTGCTGCGTGTGTGTGTGTGTGTGTGTGTGTCAGAGGTCAGAGTGTGTGTGTGGAAAGAGGCAGGGTGACATGCTTGCTTCTATATATGTGTGCGTTGGTGCATGTGAACGCTCAGAAATCCCAATTTACAAGCTTGCAGGAGCAGATCTGCCGTGTGTGGCTTTGTGTATTTGTATATGCATATGGACTGTGTGTAAGAGTGTGTGTGTGTGTGTGTGTGTGTGTGTGTGTGTGTGTGCTGGCGACACTCGTGTTTACCTTGAGCTCAAGCCTGGCGGTCGGTGTCTGACTTTGGGTGACAACATACCGGCGGTTTTCCAGAGCCGAGCCGTCACCTGTGGTCACCAGTCAACTTCCAGGACAGCGCAGGGTGAAAGCCCTCGCTGCAGGGCGACAGAAAGAGACAGAGGGGGGTTATTAAAAGATCCTGCAAAGCCGCGACTCTGCTCTGTGGCCTAAAACTTGAAGAAAGTTAGAGCAGGATCCGGATCGGTCCTGCTACCTGTGCAACACGTTCGGTTTCCTCTCCGTTTCGACACTAACCACCGACTATCTCTGGGACAACTCCCTCGCAGCCACAAGTGGCCTGTAATTAGGACTTAAGTTTGATTTAGCTCCACTATGATGATACGGCGCAGAGTTAGAAAAACACAACTGATGCAACCCGGAGCAACTGTTTAGTCTCTCGCCGCTCAGACACCGATTGCGTTCCCGGCGCAGACACTTCTTTGTGCGCTCCTGGATACGTCTGTAAGCACTTGTACACATAAACATGCATTTATCTGGTGCCTCTGCTAAAGAAGATGATTCTACAAGTAACATAAGATAACCTGCTTTTGACACTCATTAGAAAAATCACTAAAATAGACTTATATATAGGGCGGCTTTTCACTGCAGGAACTCAGTTTACAGGAATTACACCCAAATCAGTTCTTTCAACCTTCGACAGCAGACTATACAAAAACTAAAAGTGCAATTTAAAAGTGTGGTCATGCATTACTTTATTAAACTAATCAGTGAAACTCCAAATTGGCCAATCTGCCAATCAAACATGACAGAAGATAAAGAACAAATACCTAAAATCTCAGTACTTTGGGAATCAACATGTTTGGTCAAATATTTTGCTGTAACATCGAGAGTTCTTCAACCTGCAGATGTTCAATTCTCAGAGAAGCTTCAGAAAAATCCCTTGATGCTTAAAAGTGTCAGAGTCTAAGGATGTTTATGTAAATCAACCCTATGTAATCCACTGACTCATCAGATAAATTCATCATTAAATACGTTTTCTTTCTTCTTGGAGGACAGCAGTCGTGACCACTACTTTTAAATTAGTAGTTATCGAGCCAAAAGCCTCTAAAATCTCAGAAAACATAGACGATGACCAACTGATTTCTGATTTAAACAATGGGGAGCTGACTTCACACCCCCATGATTTAGTTTCCGGAAGCATCATTGGCAATTTGGTAAAGGTGGTCTTGACAGAATCGTGTTTTTAGATTTTAAAAAGGCATTTGGCACGGTTAACTGTGACATTTTACTTTAAAAGTTTTCTACATTTAATTTATAATACATAAATAAGAGGAAACAACGTACCAGAGTGGAGGACGAGTGTTCCTCATTTGCTAGCTGTACAGCAGGAATCTATTTTAGCATCAGTTTTATTTATGATTTATATTTCCTCAAGTGTGTCCAGCCGTTTGTCCAAATGTACGCTGATGACACTGTAATTCTCACTCATGCACGAGCTTGAAAAATTGCTGCAGCCAAACTGATGATTACTACGAGCAAAGAGTCCTTGCTTGACTCTTAATAGGAAAACAACTTGCATGTGTTTCACAGTGAGGAACAAGAATTTTATTTATTATAACACTGAACATTTGATTTAATAGTGAAGTTTTCACATTTTAAACATCCAGGCCCTCTATTTCACTCACACATGCTGGGTCAACACAAATCGTAAATTTAATCTGAATAACATTAAACATATCCGGCCATCTGCAGCAAAACTCTTTGTTCACACGATGCTTCTTTTCCCCCAATCTTTTCCCAATAAAATGATTTTATAGCAATATCGTGTTTTAAAGCTGACTTCATCTGTCGCTGTGTTGCTTGTTTTTTCTATTATTTTATTACTTTGATTTAGTTTTTTCATTCTTTGATTCAACTCCAGTTGCTGCTTTTAAATCTACTTTATAAATAAATTTGACTTTAAACTTAGATTCAGCAGCAGCTCATTAATGAGTAGTTCAAAGACCATCGGAAAGTGGAAAATCACAGTTCTTTCTGGCTTTGCAGCACAGATAAATGCTGTCATTTTGGCATTTAAATAAAACATATGGGTTTTGGGTTTCAGCAGATCAAAGACACCAACTTAAAATCAAACATCTGAGCTTTTTCTGTATTTTGCTCCTTTGCTTGACGTTCTGCATACGAAGCACAGTGCATACAATTCCATTTCATTTCCATCACCATACTAGCAGTATATTCTATTGTATATTCCACACGTATTCACAGTATTTGATCATCCACCTGCCACAGTGCACAGAAACCACCAGCACGCTCCTGCTCTACAAATCCACGGCTGCTTTTATGAACTCGATGGAATTCAATATTCCTTCAAAACAGGGGGGGGAAAAAAAAGGTGCAATACACGCTGGTATCAGGCAATAAAGGGAAAAAAAACAACAAGAAGAAAATTCACTGGAAAACGAGCGAAGCTGGAAGAATATGAGGGACGGGGTCAGAGCGGGAGGAGAGGAGTGTTATTTGGGGGGCTGGGAAGGCGTCGTTCAGCGCTTTAATATGATGACACCGGGCCGGCCGAGGCCATTATCAGGCTTGTCGACTTCTCCGAACGCAGACAGAAAAGAAAGAAAGGCTCCCCCCACTTTAATAAAAGGGGCCCTTTGCAGCGGTCTGATTAGAAATATCATTTCCTGACGCCCCTCTATTAAAGCTGCGCGGGGATAGACTGTATATAATAAGCTGCAGGGGAAGCAGGACTGTAAAATAACTGAGATGATAGGCAGGGAATCACAAACACACACACACACAGGTGCACACACACATGTACACACTGCCGGTTGTGTGCGGGCGCTTTAAATCGCCTGCCTCTGCTTTGATTTGCTTCCATGAGTTTAATCTCCTGCCTCTTCAGCCCGTCCCTCAAAGAAAGAAAAAAAAAACCTGAGCATAAATAAAACAGCAGCTTTCACACACACAGGTGGTCGCACACACACACACACCTCCAGGTGACCTACACGACAACAAACCTGATCACCATTAACTGCAGTATCATATGTTAATGCGCCTCACTGTAAATCACAACATTATTCATGTATTCCCACCGTTACTACGGCGACAGTCGTGTATTCCTGCGCGACACCGAGCCGTTTCTCTTCCGTGATTGTTGCTTTCAATTAGCATCGCCATCGTTATTCATGAGGCTAATTATCATGTCATTTTTTTCTTTTCTTTTTTTTTTTTTCCACGTGTGTTTGTTAGCAACTGGATAATGGTTTACTATTATTAAATGGCGCGTGTTCGCCGCCGTGTGATAACGTTATCATCATGAGGAGACATTTTGGAATGACTCCTCCTTTCCGAGCCGAGCGAGGGAGATGGCCTGATAAGTGGGGAGGTAATAAATAGCCTGATCCCGCCGTGAACAGCATGCACACGCACATACACACACACACACACACACACTCAGTCATCCACTCTCTCGCTCTGTTTAGCCCCTGTGGCCAAAAAGGCATCTGCTGCTCATGCTGATGTCATCTGGAGATAATAACCAGGCCCAGCGTGGCACCAGGCCACAGCCGGCGACGCCGACCCTCCACACCCTGCATGGGCTCACTGCGATCTGGCAGCCGAGGAACCTGGACGTCCACAGATGGGGGGTTGCAGGAGTCGCTGCTGAGCTGAGGTGGAACCAGCAGCGAGCAGTTGACAAGTTACTCTGGGTGCGTTCAAGGTCTGCAGCCAACAACTGGAACGAACCAACGGTTTCCTCCCCGACAGTAACTCTACAGCTCAAGGAGGCAGCAACGAACCCAACCGGCGAACACGTAACCAACATGCCTCCCTGACCTATAGAAACATAGATGGAGATTTACTGGGGGGAAGCAGGGAATATGGCCCTATTCAATAATTAGAAAATGTGCATTCATCCACCCCAACAAAAACACAAAAGCACCACTTATCATGAGGGAATTTTGTGTTTTCCTTTACATTAATAAAGATTTTAACATAAATGGTGTTTAAAAAAAAAAAAATTGATGCATAAAGTAGCACCACAAGGAAATTAGCTGTTTGTCTCAAAATGATGAGACCCCTGATTATATAATTAACGTGTAACCAAAGCGCTCGAATGAACACAACCTGGATTGTCCTACACAACTAGACTGCATTCTGCAATATTAGATTTTTACCCTTTTTTCCGGTGCAATATTTCATTCTAATGTGTGACAGCCTTCTTTTAGCTATTTTATTTTTAGAACTTATTGCTTTCTACTTTTTTAGGCACCGACTTGTTTCGTCTGAGAAATGTCTTGCACAAAATTTCCTTCAGGATTCATAAAGTTTTATCTTATCGTGTCGTTCGTACTTATTTTATTGCTCCACTGTTGCTGCTTTTCAGCCAACCAATCAAATATTAGATGGGGTGGGACTCGTCACCATGATAACACAGAAAAAGAAGACAAAGCTTCATACATGCAGTTGAAGGATCATATTTTTAGCAGTTTTTCTCGCCCTAAACAAGTCATTTTTTTGTCCAACCTCAACCAAACTTCTAACATGTTAAAGCGTCTACCAAAGCTTGATGTTTTCCTAAACAGAACAAGAAAGCGAGTGAAAACAAACCTCAGTTTTGAGACTGCCAGTTTCACATCCATCGCTAAATGCTGATCTTCCAGGTTAAAGTCTGGTGTTTGATTTATGCCTCCATCCTCCTCTGCTGCCTCCAATTACAAACTCCATCGCTACTACAACCTGGGTGCCTTTTCCCACCGCGTCACACATCACTTATTTAAAAATAATAACTACATTCCCATCAGAACATGGCTGCAAAATGCACTTTAGTTGCATTGAATCACAGTTTTGTGCAGACTGGGTTGTGTGGAGAAGGCTGCAAAGATAAAGTGATGCTGTTTGTGTTACATGTTGTGCAACAATTGCATCATGTTTCTTTAATTATCACATTTCCTGTGGCTATAAGGCCGTAGTGCTCCAATTACTCAGAGCTGACACGGTGTCACAATCAATGCGGGAAATCAAAACACTAATAGGTCACAATGAATACAGTATTCATTTGATGGCATTTCTCCTCAATGTGTGACATATATCTAAAAAAAAAAATAAAATAAAATATCTACCAGTTTATATCTGCAGTGATGCATTGCATTCTGCTGCACTCGCCTGTTGATCAACGGAGCTGCATGATTAATGCAGTGTTAATCCTGGTGCTGATGTCGACTTCCCAGAACTAAATCAACACTATCGACTGCGATATCGACGTTTAAAATGCTCTGCTCACAGAAAACTTCTCTGTATGTCAAATCAAGCCTTTCTTAAACTAGCAGCCGACCACCAGGGAGCCTTCTAGATGTTTTCATGGAGCTGTTACGCTGCTGAACAAAAAAAAACAAATCCCTGTAAGTTGCAGCCCAGAGCAGAAGAGCCAACTGTCTGGAGCAGCAGGTGAAGAACGAGTCCCTCAAAATGGATCATCTGTTGTGTACAAGTATTTTGGATTTAGGGAAAGTACATGAAGCAGGAGCAAATCAAATGAAGAGCGCACAAGACGTCATGACTCGGAAGCTAAAACCTCAGACTGAGATCTGAACCGTTCTATCAATATCATTGGCAATTTGACTTTTCTCGATAGTTTGTGCAACGTCAGTCCCACGATGTAACATTTAGTTTTCATTTGCAATATTTTGATTATGTGCAATATTTCACTTTCTACTGCAGCGTTATCAATGTAACGTGCAATGTTTTATTTGTCAGGTGCAACATTCAATTCAGTGTGTAATATTTCCTAAGAATGCATGATGTTAATTATTACCTCCTTATTATTGCTGGTATTACAGTTTTATTTTATTTCTGTTCTTCTATCTTAAAGATTTTCTACTTTTCAGGCATTTATTCTCATGTTGTGCCCTACTGTTTTTTCTTAGCTAATGTCTGGCACAAGATTTAACTCTGGGATAGATAAGGTTTTATTTTGTCTTGTTTAAGCGTCTGTGCTGCGAAGCAACACAACTAACCTGTTAAAAATCACCACAACCTGCAGCACAGCGAACAACTAAATACCAAGAAGAATGATGTTGCCAACGTTACCTCACAAAATCTTCAGCTCAAATGTCAGCACTCGTACATTATAGAACGAGTTGGACTTGTAGGTTGTGTCTAAGCGCCGACAGTCAAACACTTTTAAGTGGCTCTCAACAACAATGAGAAACTGATTTTAGCTTTGAAGGACAAGTAGAGCAACGAGACAGCAAGCGAGAGTCTGGTGACCCGCTGATCTGACACGACACACAAAAGAGAAAACTCAAGAATCTCGAACAAAAGTCTTGAGTTGTGCGATTTAAACTCACCAAATTTGCACAATGTGAAAGATAAAGCAGCTCCGTTGATTCATTTTGGTCTGTGTGTCTCACTTTGATGCAGAGATTTAAACATCGGCAGTAAGGTAGCACAGTAGCGTTAAATATTTGTGATCTCAACATTAACCCCTTTTCATGGAGTAACAGAACACATGCTGTGTGCTCTCTCAGAATATCTGTTACTGCGGTTCAATAAAGGAATATTTACAGAAACAACCTCTGCATCGCCTGACTTACAACAGAAACCTGCCTCCCATTAAATCCAGCGGCCGTAATGTTTCCTCTATATTTACGGCCTTTAAGCATCACAACAATGCGACTATAAACATCACAGATCGAATCTGAAAGCAAATAGGAAAACAAATTGATCTTAAATCTGTCTCATTTATTGGCAGTAAGGCGGGACACATCGTTCTGTGCCTCGGTGCTACATTGAGTCTTCTTCGTTCTAATCAAACATCTCGATCGCTCGGCATCGAGGCTCCAAAACCCACCAGCACAAACGCCTCCATCAGTTTGATTCCTGGCAGACCATCAGCTGCATGTCACTGGTCTCTTCCCCCATTTGCTGTCAAACAAAGGCTTAAAATAACAAAAACCTCTTTATATGAATGGCACCGTGGCGTCCTTTCAACACTGAGGAGGCTTCAAACGGCTCGACCTTCATCAGGCAAAAGATTTTGCACAGCGACGTCGAGAATAAATGCATTTTGAGAGTGAGATCGCGTGCAGTCTAGTGAAATACACGTGCAAAGAGTTTGTCGGTTTTAGGATTTAATAAGTGCAATTCAACAACCTTCAGAAAAGAGCTGATCTCCAACAGACCGCTCATCCAAATCAATGAAATGTACAATACTTTTAAATTATACTAGTTATTCTACCACGACTTTAAGCTCCGATCATACAAAGTATTGTTTGATGCAACATATATACAGATGATCCTGAAGTCAAAGGATGAAGCCACCATGTTCCATCATGTCGACACACAGGATCAAACTACCAAAGCGGTTGTTCTAAAATATTTAGAAAGCTCCAAACGCTCTCATATTCCCAACAGATATTTGCAATATATTGTACTGTTTCTATGAAAACATGTCAATATTTAGTATGATTAATAAGAAGTACATCTTGGAGGAAACATCAAGTTTATCAGCTTTTTATACAAAACCTAGAAAACACTCATTAATCAATCAATGAAAAACATCTGTAGGTTGCATTATTGATTGTTTTCTTTTCTTTATTGTATTTGTTGTCAACTGCCATCTCTTTTCTTTTTGCTGTTGGATGTTTTGTTCTCTCTCCGTTGTAATCATGCTCAGATGAAAATCCATTCCCCAATTTATAGAAATACTGAATTACTTTAAAACCAATAGAAGTTTGTGGTTCTTTGAGGCACTGCTGTTAACATAAACTGTATACAAGTCTTATTTTATTATCATTAAGGATTAATACAGTTTTATATTATTCTCAATCATTTTAAAAACACTTGGATAATTTGAGCCCTTAAAATTCAATCCAGCCACCACGTTGAACCTTAAAGCTGATTACATCCTACAGTCTCACACTGTCCTCTTCTATCTATATCATAGACTGCATTCTCTATCAGCATCTTCCTCTTTTAAGGCAACATGATGTATGAAGGCGTCTGAATAAGGCTGAATTGCCATTTCCAAAAATCGCTGGAGCTGCACCTTTTTGGAAAAACATGAAATAAATGTGTCGCAGCGCGTCAATATGAACGAAGCGTTGTGGCGCCACGGAGACGTTCCCGCCTGGAAATCAGATTCAGACGTGAGGGAATGTGTTTGGTACAAACCTTTGCAAAAAACCCTCACATTATCTACACCTTTTCAGTGAAAAATATCATTTCTGTTAAAATCATGACTCAAATCGCAATGTGTGTCAAAATAACTGCATTTTTTGCACATGAACATCTGTATAGATACAGTATCTGAGTCTTTAAATGAAGATGTTCTGAATCTGTCATGTGTCATTTTATTTGAATTTTTCACAATTTCTCCCTGGTGTTTGCAATCTGTGTCAGAGTTTACGATGACAGCGTTGTGCTGTCGGTAAATTCCAGATGAAGTCCAACACCAGAACTGTACGTGCTGCAGCCGAGCACACACAGAAATAAACACACAGGCCTGCAGAATGCGCGCTACGTCCATAATGCACATAATGTACAGTGCACCCACAGACGCACACAACTCGCGCCGACATTACCACAAGGTCGACCACTCTGGCCATAATTCACCTTCGCCAGAGTCCTCTGTGGGTTAGTAAATCCATCTGTGTACGCGATGGCGGCGAGGAAAGAGCTCGCCATCTGAAACCGGAGAACAGAACCGAGGAATTGAGTTACTTTGGACAGGATGGCTCCCGTTGCTGCTGCTGCTGCTGCTGCCCACCTAAACTGCGCTCCATTATAGGAGCTATTAAAGGAGCTAAGAGGCGTCAATCTGCCCATTTGGACAGCAGCGAGTGGGTGGACTATTAAGTGGCCTCTGCTATTGTCTTCCACTGGCTCTCTGCTGCCTGCCTGCAACCTTTTGTTTTTTTTCCCCCTTTCTCTGGTTTTATTGTTTATTGTTTGTTGCATCAGTCTTAATTATCCCTAAATGCTCCGATCGCTGCTTCACTTCTACCTTTATCTCGCATCTAATAATCGTTCTGTCTTCATCTCTCTTCACCTTATTTCTCCTCTCTGCGAGAATCAAACAAACCCGGCGTCTGTGCGGCAGAGAAGGAAGCCTGGAAGACGAAGAAATCAAATTGTCTGCTAGCGTCTAATTCCCCCCGACATCCACTTCAGCCTGGCTGTCTTTACCCGCATGCTGGAGGGGGGAGAAGGGGGGAGGATGGAGGAGGAGGAGGATGTGGAGGCAGCAGCAAACGGAGGGGTGAGAGAGTGTGAGCTGCACCGGGGGTGGGGGGTAGTTGGCTGGAGGCGGATTCTGACTCCCTGTGCTTCTTGTCAGATCAACCGTGGATCAACCTGAGGCTCAGACCTCACCTCAGCATGAATTTACAACACACAGACTCACATTTCCTCCTGACTGGTCCTGGACAGGATTACAAACAAGCTCTCAGAGTAAAGAAAACTAGTGCAGGTCTCCTTCTGCTGCAGCTGCACAAAGAGCCCTCAGATCAACACGCTCGCTGTGATTAAAAGTGTGTGAATGTTAAAACGCTGCCGCTGTTAAAGGATGAAGCTAAAAGGGTCGATCTGATCGATCACAGAAACGCTGTGAATATGAATTTAGTGCCTCTAAAATGTTTGACAGGAATTTATATTCAGCACAACATTTATCGCAACAATAAAAGTCCTTCAGCGAGCACAATGAGTCACACATCATATGAAAGTAATCTTAATAAATCTGAATATTTACAGATGGATAGTGATAATTCATATTCGCAAGAGTCTTTACGCAGTACGACGATTCGTACACAAAAAACGAGCCTAACTTTACATGTGTTGTAAAAATAGAGCATTGTTTAGTGTTATTTCATCTTAAATTTTAAAAGATTTACCATTATTTAGCAGATTTTTACTTGGTTTGTCAAAAAAAATGACTAAAGTACATTTATTTACAATAAAAAATAAGTTTTTAACAGTTAGACAATTTACTGTTATTTTACAGTTTTGTTAAATTACAGATAATATTTTGTAAAATTGCAGAAATTTTTTTTACATGTTAACTATAAACAAATAAACAAACAAACAAAAAACAAAACAGGCCAAAATCTTTAATGTAAAAAAAGGGCTGCATTATAAATCTGTATTTTTGTTTTGATTTATTTATTTTTTTAATTTTAGAAATGGCTATTTGTCAGGGATTTTTTTTTCTTTGTTTTGTTTTTTTAATCAGCAATATGTTTCACAGACATTTGCTGTTACCTGAAGAAAAAAATCTGTACAAAAAGACTGTAAAAATGGTAAATAACCACAGAAATATCCATATTTTTATTAAATATCCAGTAAACACAGAAAAATATTTTAGTTTTCTTGTCAGCTGTAAGTTAAAAAGGTCAAAACATATATTTTGTAGAAATGATAATTCATTAATTAAAGTAGTTTTTAATGTATTTAAATCAGCAAAAAATACAAGTTTCACGTCTTTTTCATTATTGGAACAAAAGCTACACCCATGGATGGATTATTGGATGAACAGATACCTTGTGCACCTTATTATCATCTCCCTGTAACACCACATGATGTTTCTGCTGTATAGAAATATCAGAGTACAAAGTGAAATAGAGAATAATTCTGTTGATCTCGATGCGTCCCGGCATGTGTCCTGCCCTAAATGATCTATGGTGATGCTGAAAAGACGCCAAACATCCTGCGTCTCCTGCTCTTTCACTTCACGTATCTTCACACCAGATTCATGTTCAGGAGCTTTTAACAGCTGCATCCTTGTGTCTTAATTGAAAATCATTATTCATGTGAGCGTCTGAGTATCAGATACAGAACAGATCAGGACATTACCGCCTTTTCTTTTTTTTTTTAAAGCAGACGTGCTCGTCGAGGAAGATCGAAGGTGAAGATTTGAATAAAATCCACTTAAACAAGCCAACATCTCACGCTACGTATCGTTGATAAAACATTAGCCGGAATGTAAGAAATCATAACCTCCCTTTCACCTTTTGGTACATTATTAAAAGAAATAGCTTGAGGTTAGTTAAGAGCTCGCAGGCCTCCATTATTAACAGAACTGTGCAGCATGTGAATTACACGGGTCTGTTAATTAAATGTAAAAATACTGAAACCAATATGCTTCCTGATGCACAGTATGTGTCCTGCACAAAGAACACATCTGATTAAGATAAAACCTTAAAATTAAAGCTTCAATTTCCTGATTACGTCAAAAAAAAGGTCAGCAATTTCCATGCAGACGCTCCCACGTGCAGCACAAAAGTCTTCACTTCAGCTCGATCCCGTCACAGACTCCTTTTGTATGTTGCCAAAGGAGGCGCATTGAGACAAAGCCGTGAAACGAGGCAACAGCAGCGCCGCGCTCTTGTCATTATCTATGGTTTACTGTGAGTAAATGACATCATTATCGGAAGGTATCGATCGTCTTGTGGCGGGGTGACGGCGGGTCAGCTAATAGATGGTGCTTATTCCAGCCGAGGCTACGGTTATAGACTGCAGAGAGCTGCAGGCCAACGCATTAGCGCTTCGCTGAAGACGGGCAGCAAACTGCGACGTGTGATTATCGAACGCAGCATTAACGTCTCATATTTGTATGAAGACGTTCTGGAGAGACAAAAACACCTCCGGCTGCCTCACGGTGCTGCTCGGCTATTCCTGTAACAACCGACGATCCACATGTGCACACATCAGGAACGTGTTCGTACAGAGTGTAGACTTAACTTGACCTCAATAAATGACATAAAACACCCAAAACACCAACGTCCTAATTACCAGTTTGCCTTATTATAGCTTCTCCGTGAGGATTAGAAACATTCAAGGACACAGACGTTTTAAAGTCTATTATTTTTGCATGTGCTCCATGACCAATTAAATAAGTATTTAATGAAGCAATCTTCATCAGGAAGCTTCGTCTTTAACCGTTTCTTCTCAGCCGTCTCTCTATTTCAACGACCCACGACTGCTGCATGTATTTTTTATAAACCATCTTAATTCTTTTTCTCTGTGCAGGAGCCTGAATGCATTTTTAAAGATTACGATGCAATAACAACACTTTACATTGATTTAAATGGAGTTAAAATAAATATTCACAGCATGTGCAGGTGGATGTAGTTCACTTTTCCAAATTTTTTTCTTGCACTTAAAATGTGTGGATGATTTAAAATGTTTAATGATTTCATTTATGTGGGACTACTTGCTTTTAGTTCCCTGTAGCAGTGCAGCGTTAATCGCTTATTGATCCAGGTGGATAAGGGGGCGTGGCCAGTTTCAGTCAGCTGAGGTGTTTTTCTCTTCATTTCTGTAAACAGTAATTTGTTGTACGTGAGGTAAAATCAGCAGCTTAACTGTATAAAGCGGTTCTGTGGATGTTTTTTTAAGCGGATTATCAAGAAGAAAATTAAATTTGGTCATTCTAGTAAGCTTTAAGAGACAGTTACACTTCTTTCTCTCTTTCCTTGGCTGCAGTTTACACTTTAAAAATAAAAATAAATCATGTTTGGACTCAACAACAACCACAACAACAAAAAGACGCAACTAATGAAATTATGTTCACCGAGTTGGAAAGTTAGCTTTTCCTCTGCAATCGAAGGTATAGTTAATTAAAAATGAAGCTGTTTCAAGTAGTATTTAAAAGGTTTTTTGTTTTATAGTGTAATTGTGAAATTTAAATAAATAACTTGTTCCAGCGTCAAGCAGGAAGAGGAGGGACTTGGTGAAGAAAAATCTCGTTAACAAGCCAATTACTTTAAGTTACCTCAACTTGAATCTGGGTTTAAAACCAACTGACAGATGTTTGAGTTTAAATTACACTCAATATCAGGTTGATGCAACACTATTACGTTAATTTTGCAACCTAATGAGTAAATTAGAGCTTGTGTCTTGCAGCATAATTAGTCCCTTGAATAGTTTTTAGAGTGTCGCTGCCTCAAGTATCCGGTCCTCCGCCAACCCTTCGCTTTGTGCATCTCTGACTCTTGTTGACCTCACAAAGGCTCCACTCAGAGTCCTGCAGCCTGAACCCAACATCAGAGGAGGGGAGGCAGAGCGGGTGACGGACGGGGGAGGAGGGGAGTCGGTGTATGTGTGTGCAGAAGTCAAGGTGTGGTGAAAACTGTCCGACTGTAAAATGTGAGTAAAATGATGGTCCAAGAAAAATGCTCCAGAGCTCCAGTGAAGCTACGTCACACCACTGCTGAAATACTCCAACACCAGAGAGTACATACAGAGTTATAAATGCAGCGTGTATCATTTGATTAAATTAAAGCTGTTATTTTTTAACGGAGGGGAACAAGCATTGGTGGTTCCAACAAATGGCATCTCTACAACAGAACGGACGTCACAAACCAAGCAGATGTCACAACACTGGCTTACCAACATCTGTCCTCCCCGACTATACGGCCAGAAAACATCCAGCGTGTAGAGAAAGAGGAAATACCACGATGGTCTACCACATCGAGTCAGATTTTGCAGCATGCTCTTCGGCCGTTCTTACCCACAATCCTCTGTGTCACATTACGGTTTCTCACAGGAGCCTAAACAAGCTCAAGGCTCAGTTTGTGCTACAGATTACAACACGTCAGCGTTTAATCACTACAATGAAGTGGTTCGTCCAAACTGTACTGCATGGACACGGTGCACGCTTTGTGAGGGCGGCTGTAGCCTTCTGGTCACTCTCTGGTTGTTTTTAGCCTCAGATTTTTTCCTGATTATGAATTTTCTTGTATTATTCAGGCCTACAGAGCATCTTGAATTGATAAGAAATGAGACAGAAATAAGGAGGAGGATACTTTTTGCACCATATTGTCAATATTTTCCTGTATTTCTGCACAATACACTTCTTTTTTTGTTTTTCTTTTAGAAATATTGTAATATATACACATACTAAAATGTAAAATAAAAAAAAGTGTGCAGACATGTTTGTAGTAAATAATCTGTGGTGATAAGGAAGAAACATGATGCCTCTTCTCATTCTTTTTCACCTATTATTTAGCCCTTTCATTTCATCACTACATATCATATATATGCTATATGACATGCTGGCATATCACACAGCAAGTAGATCAGGACATTTACCAACCAACAGAAAAGCTGCCGGGCTTGTCGAGGCAGATCAGAGACGAACATGTCAATAAAATCCACCTCAACAAGCCGACGTTTCACAACACGCGTCCGTCTTCACATCCGTCTGGTGTGTTTACGAGTTGTTTTAGTGTCAGATTCACATAATCCTTTCACAGCAGCTCCGTCATCCTTGACGTCAGCTTCTCTCCACAGATCGTGACGTGTTGAAAGCTACAGATTTCCGTTTCAAATGCTATCATACCTGATTGATGGTGAATTTCAGCCACAGTTACTGCAGAACAGAGCGATTCTACGTACTAGTAAGGTGTTTGACTTCAGGCATCAAAAAGTATTTTGGTATCAGATGCATTTGTATAAAGTTAGAATGAAATGAGCAGTGAATATTACACCCTACACTCCTCTGATCTGGGCAAAAAAATATAGAAAAGCTCTTAAAACATACAGAAAATGATAAAAGTCCAGAAGAAGGCTCCTAACCAGGAAGTGCTGCAAACACCACAGTGGCTGCTTCCTGTAATTGTAGCTACAGCAGCACTGAGGTGGAAACGAAGGCCAGAATATCAGCTGTGTAATGATTCTGTTTATTTGCTCGCACAGCAGCCACAAGCACCGAGAGACCTTTTCACCAGAGACCTTTTCACCAGGTCACAGCAGGTAAAGCACATTAATAAAGGCTGCGTTCCATTTAGTCGAGCCTTTTTCTCGGCTGCTGGCTCGGTGCATATTCAATCACTGACATTATGAGCTGAGACGCTGAATAGAACTCTGACAAGTCAAAACAGCTGCAGGGCTCAAGGTGAACTTTATCCATTGTTCCCCCCATTCAGGTGCACCCAAAACCTTTTACTGTGCCCCTTGGTGCATTAAAATACATATTAAGTGTTGCCTTTTTTTATTATTTCACATGTACATTGGTCATTTCTTAACATATAATATAAATGAAAAGAGGAATAAAGATGCAGATCAATATTTTGCACATTTTACCCATGACTTTTTGATTTAATCTGCAAGATAGGAGTAAAAAGTAGCACGACATTATAAGAAGTGGTACATTTTGTCATCATTTCTCACTCCTCACTGCTTTGCTTTGCTGTTTCTTGGTGCTGAAACACCAGGGAAGGGCTTTTTTTTTTACCATTTTAAACTTGGAAGATTTATTAAAAACAGTAAAAGCTTAATATCCAGTCATGCTTTGGCTGCACTCTTTGCAATAAATGCATACAGTTCAGTTTTCTCTGTGTTTATCTTAAGTTGAGAATTTACTTGTGCAGAGACTCACATTTTCAAGCAGAAAGGTTTAACCAAGGGGGTTTTCTGAAGCCAGTTTGTCCCCCAAATGTCTCGCATGCAAACTAAAGATAGAGATCAGGAGACGCCAGCAGTCGGCCGTGCACAGAGAAGCTTCTAGTCTCCACTCAGTTACTGCAGCTCCGACAGGTGTAAAATAATCTAATGTCAGGTTAATACACGTTTATCTACCTGGTCAGGCTGTCCAGCTAAACGTCAGGTGCAACGATTGGACCAAAGAAAACACTCGCAATGGACAGATTGTTGGTTGCATGTGTGACCAAAACGGTTGCATGCTGGAGTCCTGCAGCCACCAGACCGACTATCTCCTGTTGCATTTAGGTTATCTGTACTGATTTTGTACGTAGTTTGTTGGGTGTTTAGATTTTCAGTGCACGTCTACTGACATCTGTGTTTATGCATCCAATATGTAAGCGTGTGTGACTAGTGTCTGCTAATCTAGAGAGAAGTTAAACTGTAGAGTTGTGTGTAAGAGGTTTACCTCATGTTGGCTCTTTTCACAACAATACTTCATGTTCTTTTTCTGTACAATAACATATTCTGTGCTAATTTCTGGTCACTCTAACAACAAACGTGTCACAACAGAGCTCGGTTTGTTCCACGAGGCCACTCATACGTGTTCGGGGTTTTAAACAGAAGCCACAGATGAAAGATGCTGGTTTTTGCCGTTGATACTTCTCGTGCGCACAAAGAAAGTGTTGACTGAGCGGAGTTCCCATGAGGGCTTCGTCCATGCTGGTACACGGAGAGACACGGACGCCCTGGAGGTGAGGTCTGAGTGTTTGTGCAGCAGACAGTGTGCAGAGACTCACACTCGGGTTTGCAGCCACTCCTGCGTTTCACACTGTGGAGGGTCATCAGAAGGTCAGCGCTCTGAGCAGAAAGACCGACAGTTCTGGCTCCGCTTTGAATCTGCAGCGGCGACAATCATCAAATCAGAGGCATTTTTATCTAGTGATGCACTTACTAACTTCTTGTTTGTTTTGTTTTTTACATTAGAAACACAAATTATTTTGCAGAAAGAGGAAAAACCACAGAGAATTACTACCAATGCAACTAGTCGTTTGAGCTCCTCTCATCTTATTGGTTCTCCATCAAATCACTATTTTTTTCACACCGCAGGCAGCAGCTCCCATTAAAAACCCTACAGCTGCATTTACACCACAGGAACCAGGGTCTAAATCAGAAAAAAAAAAAATACTTTTATCCCCCAGAAAGTCCCTGCTCGCAGGAGAGGAGCAACGTAGAACATTTCTGATACTTAAAGATTTTTATCTCAACCACTTTGCTGTAAATACAGTTTTGTTCATTATGCTTTGAAATGTCAACACCACAGCAGCAAGCAAACATGTTTCTGCAGACGGCGCACTAATTAGCCTAATCTTTGCAGTTTTGCTGATGGTGGTTGGAAACACAGAAAACAAATGGAACGTTTGGGCCTAAAAATTCTATGAAATGTCAGATAGAAATCGATAGAAGTTGGTGTCGACCAAAACGGAGCAAAAAAGCGAGTCAGTACTGGACTCTAAATGGATGCTAACACTGCTTCAGAAAATCAGAACTATATATTCGTATTGTGAAAAATGAAAAAAAGGAACGCAAGCAGAACAATAAATTAAAATCTTAAACTCTTCATGTCGATCTGTTTGTTTGAACCTCTGCTTAGCTTAAAGGTGGAGCTCAATTTTGCTGTTTTCACATCTTGTAGGAAGGAAAGTAATTATTTTAAAGATTCAAATGTTTATGACTTCCAAGTATTCACATCGTAGTTCAGCTCAACATGGCAGCTGCAGGTCTTTTTTTGCCACATCTACTCTAAACGTGCAATAACCACTGACAAAGACACAAAATTAGCCGCATTTCCTCAACAAACGTCGTATAACCTGACACGCAAACTGTTGTGGAAATCAGAGAGGTTGTTGGAGGACGAGGAGGCCGACACAGAGACAAGCAGAAGACTCTTACGCTGTCATAAGGTTTACTGATATCAGGAGAAGTGACACCAACAGTTCATGCAAGCAGTGGCAGCATCAGTTCTAAGGATCCTATACTGTCCTCTGGGCGAGGGGCCAGATTTAGATTACAGACCAAATATGGAGGCAGCTGGTCTGCTCAGTATAGTTAGAAACAGACAAGTCTAACCTTGACCAGAGCAGTAGCGTTCCATCATATCTTCCTCCTACTACAGTAGCGTTTGTCTGTCGGAGAGCCGCAACAAGGCGAGATAAGGCCTGAACATGGAGACAGGATTCAGGCCTGTAGAGGCTAAAGGAGAGACTAAAGACAGTGACCTGCTCTAATCTATGGGATCATCTGGGATGACGTCCACCAACAGCTAAAAGGTGAAACCATGCTGCTCTACAGGAGTGTCTTTAGAATAATGTTGACTTGTTTTACTGCATATACCTTCTAAACATTAGTATTTATTCACCTTTAACGGCAGACTCTTGTTGAAATGAGGTTTACTTTTAACATAATTTGACTTTTCCAGTCAAATGCTTGCAGTTATTTCGGTAACTCTGATATTTACTGGTTGTATGCACGACACAGGCCTAAACAGGGAACTGCATGATGTCATCCAGTAAATAAGAATGACAAGAAGGTGCAACCTGCCCCACATTCACTCATTCACTACCTCCCATAAAACCTTATGGGTTAGCAACAAAGTGAGACGTCACACCTTTAGGTCTTTGTCATGTTGTGGCATTACTCACAGGTGTAGAGCTGCACAGTTTTGTCTGCATTCATAAAACACGAAACGAATAATAAACTGAGTGACGTCTAAATTATACTGTAGTTTACGGCTTTATTTTTAGGCTCCTGGTCCTCAAACTGGGACACATAAACATTAATGTTATTAGTAGCACCTTTTCTTACTCCATCATGTCAAAACATCTGCTGGAAAATAGCCCCACTAGGGTAACCACTATATATACAGTAAATATGGAGTGACTTCTCTCAAACGCAGCGTCCAGGAGACTTTGAACTTCACCTGCTTGTTCCTTTTCCTTCCTTGAGTGACTGTAATGCTGTTAATTATTCAATCCTGCGGAGGAGCACGAGTGTGAGCTGGTGTTAAAAAAAAAAAAAAAAGGAAAGGTGTTTAATGCCTAATAGTGGGACGAGGAAATGAAAATCATTACGTTCTAATTATCAGGTAATAAAATCTAAACCAGCTGTGTTTCCTTAATGGTTTCAATTTTAAGGTCAAAGCCAAGCGAGTGTCTGAATGTCATTCTACTTTGTAGTTGTGGCTCTAAAATTCAGAGTCTGCGATTTAGTCTTCTACTCTTTATTTAATGCCTATCAGGGGGATACACTTATTGTTACAGCAACATTTTTGCGAGTGTACTCTGATAAATGAGCTGATGTGGTTAAATTCAAAGCAATCAGACTCCGTTTTATTGCCAACAAGGCTTTTACTTATGAGAAACTCGACTTTGTGTTTTATTGCGCAACAGTAAACACTGTTGTGCAGATTTAAAAAGCGAGTTTTACAAGTTAAATAAGGAGCAAATGTGGTAAACACAAGTCATAAAAAGTCATAGAAATATTGCCAGTGTGCAGGAATGTGCAAATTAATCTCCCGAGAGTGTGCAAAGTTGCATCGTATGTCATGTAAACAGCTTGAGACGTGCAAAAGGATTTAAAAAATCCAGATTTTAAAAGCCGTGCATTGGTTGTAACGAGGTTAAAATCAAATTAAACCTTCTTTCTAATTGACTCTCTTCAAAATAGGTAATTAAAAACGATCAATATCGACTGAAATCCAACATGTTATCATGATACGCTTTTAAACGCAGCCCTGAATCACTCCCATTGTAGTTTACACTTCATTATAGTGTTGACGCTATAATGTCGGACCTGTGTCGCTTTATTCTGAGGTGTCTCTATGATAGAAAACACAGATGCAGGGTGTCTGTATCCGGAGCAGCAGAGCACATGACGGCACTATTGTTTCTAATTAATGTGACACTTTTACTCTCACATCAGCGAGGAGGGAAGAATCTGGCAGCGAAGCGCGTCTCTGACTGTAACACTCGCAGATTCACAACTCCTGGCAGCGAATCTTGTATCCGCACACACACACACACACAAACACACACATTCAGCGTGATTTAGGGTAATTGCAAATAACAAGGCTCTTGCTTCGACATCCAACCTCTATCAATTAAACATCAAATATTCTCCTCAACAGTTTCGCTGCCAAACACATTCTTCATTCCTTTAATCCCGAAAAGCTGAAACTCAATCCAGTTAAAATGCCAGCGGAGGGGGAGCGAGGGAGCGAGCGAGCGAGGCAGGCAGAGAGTGGGGGAAAAAGAGAGGGAGGAGAAAGGGGGAGACGGGGGAGTCGGAGCATGTTAATCAAACCCTACAGCGCAGTTTGTGCTCACAGAAAGAAGAAAGAGGCAGCAGCGAGAGTGGATGTGCATGTAATAATTCCTCTTCCCCAAACTCCCATCTCTCTCTCCTCCACTTTCTCCAGCCAAGGTTTCTGTCTCCCCCCTTTTTCTCTCTCCCCCCTCATGTCACTGTCTATAATGCACTCTGACAACACACAAATCACTGGAGTGGTTTCCCGGCAACAGGAGGGAGGGTTTGGGGGGGGTTTGGACCCTGATGGAGCCAAAAACGTCTTCCAGGAGAGGAAATTGATTCAGTGGAAGTCTTAAAAAAAAAAAAAATCCTTCAGATCCAGTCAATAATCACCACCAGATAAAAAAACAGAAAAAAAAAAAAGCAGGGGGGAGTGTAGGGGGAGTAAAGGGGGGAGGCATTGATTATGCTGCTGCCCGGCACACACAGGCAGTAAAAAAAAAAAAGGCGAGAGCTGGGAAACAGCCAACGAAGCAGCATGACAGTCTGATGAAAGACAGTGGTGCTGGAGGCTCGTGGTCGCATAAAACCAGCGTCACCCCCTCCTCCTCCTCCCCCCTCATGCTCTTCCTTCTCCCAGCAGGAACCATGTTTTCCACTCACCACCACTCCCTGCAGACCACATTCACTCTTCTCTGCCTCCCCCGAGTGGCCGCCAGCAGCCACGGCGTCGCGCTCGCCTCCAAAGTTGTCGACTGCAACCGATTAGGAGGATTATTTTCGCTTTTTAAGACTCGAGGACGAATTATTTCCACCATGTGATATCACTTTACATCACTTATGAAGTCTATAAATCAGAAATAATCCCTTAAAGAAGCCTGAGAGGAGCAGACACAGGAATGTCCAACAGGACTCAATGTACTCGTTTCTAGTCCTCGTACATGCACGACTTATTTATGGCCGAGCACGCTGGAGTTTTCACCGTATTATATATGTGAACATAGTACATACAAAAAAATACTGTAAATAATGCACATTACCGCTGCTTAGATGCTGAAGTGCATTACATTTGTACTAATTTTCTGTGCAATGACAGAGTTGAATCGAAAATATCCACATTCAGCATTGACATAATAAACCACAAAATGAGTTAATATGAAGTTTAACTCCTTATTTTCTATCGAGTACTCAGTTTTTTGTCTCTTCAGTAGTTTTCTCTCCTTAAATTTATTTTTTTCTTGGCTACATGAAGGTAGAAAAAACAGGATTCAGCCATCTGGTGGAGCATCTCAGAAGACGACTGATTTTTGGGGCTTCAGGAATAAAGCTTGGTTTAGATTTCTGAGGGTTTAGAACAGCAGCAGAATGTTTTTATGGAGCCCCAAAGGAAACTTGCTGGAAGTCAAATAACAAAAAAATAGTTTTAAGCCAGTTTTGCTAATTCATTTACTCAAGCATCAAATGATCACAAATCACAAGAAAATCCACATATTTCTGTCAAATAAGGCATCACTGTCGTATCTTAATGTGTCGTCACACCCAAAAAGGCCAAAGTCACAACCCTGGATTATAGAAAACATATCAGTCTTGCCAGATTCAAAGCATTTCATAGCAGAAAAAGCACCAATGTGTTAATGGAAGCTGCATTAATGAGCTATATAATATAATCCTAGCTTCTGTGTGTGCTGGTTCACGGTCGTGGCTTCATGGGACAGTAACTGATTCATTGTTCCCGCTTGGGGAACAATTAAGCAACTAGAAAATAAGAAAACTTAGACTAAACGTTATGCAACACGGCTGAGCTAAAGTTTAAACTGTCGTATCAGAGGTTTCACATGCCGTCTCCTGCTGTGAGGCTCCATCACATGTTTTAAATAAACAAAATCTTGAGTCATAAATAGAAAACTGAATCGCCTTATCTGTCAGGAAAACTGCAATTAGATATTTTCCTTTAGTCATTAACAATTAAAAAGAAATATTGGCCCAGACTGAAACCCAAAATCAGTCCCTCACCACCACTGATTGGATTTAAATTAAAAACTAATAATGTTAAACACTAAAAACATGAAATGAGTAGGAGGGAATCGAGTCAGACTCAAAGTACGTGTGTGTGTGTGTGTGTGTGTGTGTGTGTGTGTGTGTGTGGTTGTGATAAATGATTGATCAGATGATTGGTGTGTTGAATAAATTGTAAACTCACCAAGTCAGAAAGACGCCTCTTTGGAAGAATCCTTAAAAAACATCCTGTATGAGAGGAAGAGACGAGCAGAAGATGATAAATGATTGATCAGATTATCAATATCTTCCACTGCAACGAAACCCACAGAAGGCATTGGATCCTGAACATGTTTCTTCCAAAATGGGAGCATTCACACCAGACCCTCATAAACAAAAAAACAAAACCACAAATACGATGAATGATGGTGAAGAAAAAATGACGTTCTTCTAATAAGACGACACATCTGATTAAAAAAACAAAAACAGGTTTGTTAGCTGCTTGGAAGCATTTTGGAATTGTCTGGGCCAGTTCAGAGGCTTTTTGTCAAAAAATAAATAAATCCAATTTCATAATCAAAAATCCACTGATGCAACACGGGATTATTGTTCCAGAGCAAGTGAACAAACAAAAGGAACAAAGAAACCTGTCGACAGTAAACTCTGGTAAATACCTAAAAACAGAAACACGTCCATAGTGTTGTCCTACTCTTAAAACAAACAAACAAAAGAAACACTATCAATACTAACTAATCAAAATAAACAAAAGTAAAAATCTACATACGAACAAATTGAGCTGCCCTATTCAAACTAAACACAAACAGCAGGTTCTAAAATAACCAAATAAATTAAAACTATTAAGCAACAAACTAATGAACAGCTCCAGCACGTTGATCGTCACCTTCATCTCTACATGGAAACACCGACATCAGGGCGGCGTTACATGCTGTATTTTTCTTTGCCCAGTTCTCGTTATCATTTAGTACTTTATAAACTTTAAGAGAAACAGAGTTTGCTGGAATGCAGGTTCCACATGTGCAGCAGCAAAATGGGCAAAGAACAGGAGAGAAAAAAAACGAATCAGATCAGAATCAGCTACAAAAAGAATAACGTTGACCATAAACAGGTCTTGTTTCCACCACACAAGGCAACAACTGGTTTGTTTTACTGTTTAAATCAGCATCACAAAGCCGCCACTAATGATTACATTCGCTGTTGATTAATCTGACAATTATTTCCTCAATGAAGTGACTGGTCAATCAATAAAATATTAATCAATATTAAAATGTCCATCAGTAATTCCCTAAAACTAAGATGGCGTCCTCGAATGTCTCGTTTTGTCCACAACTCAAAGACATTCAATCGACTGTCACAGAAAAGGAATAAAAACTGAAAACATTCAAATTCAAGAAGCTAAAATGAGAGAATTTAGCCTCTTTTATTTAAAAATAAATAAATAAATCACTCAAACCAATCAAATTATCATAATAGCTACTGATTAATACATTAATTGCTGCAGCTTTTGCCACCACAAACAAAAGTTAATTAAGCCATGTTGCTGTATATATCCACAGAAAAGCAAAATATCACAATATCAGTTTTGTACAATATCAGGCAGCACTAACTGATGCAATAGCAAAGAACACCAAACACAAACCTCACCAGACAGAAGCAGAGGAAAGTGTGGACAGTTTGTATTATTGTCACATTAACATCATTTTGCAAACAGCAGCTAGTTTGCATCCAGAAGTTATCTTGCAGGAAGCAAACAAGAAAAAGCCTTAAACCTGCATTCTGTCTATCAGCCAGCAGGGGGAGTCTCCTCTGGGTGCAAGAACAAGTCAGATTGTGTAAAGAAATTTAACCTACTTCTCACTTAATTTGTTGATTTAAAGCACATTTTCCATGGAGTTGGTTGTTAAGAAACCATCTTCCTCCCCGACGACACGCCTTTAAAGGTGAAGCTAACCCACACGGCGTCTTGTTCTTCTGTTAACTTAAATCTCACATCTCCAGCAGCTACAGACAGGATTGAACTTCTTCTGTCAGATAAACTTGCTAGATTTGAGCCGACAGCCTGCTAAGTTTCAGCAAACATCACCTGTCAGAGCTGTGGCGGCCATCTTGTTCTGGAGCTTTAGGCTGAGCCATGCTGCAAAATCAGCTGTTTTGTTGGCAGGTGAGTGGGCGTGGCCTCAAATCTGATTGGACGACAGGTGTGTGATGAAATTCTAAATATTTAAAGCAAGACAGCAGCAACCGACGACATACAGATAATAAATTAATACAACATCTGCAATAATTTAGAGGATTAATAAGTGTTGATCTTCATGTGTTATGGGCTGGTCAGGGCAAAAAGTAAAAGACAGAAATAAAACAAACACACAGAAAAGAAAAAGTCATGAACATGTTAACCATAAAGAAAAGAAAAGAAAAGAAAAGAAAAAAACAGGCCAAAACTTTAAATATGTCCACGTTAAAAATCTGTACAGGTCAGCTAGAACCGGTAGTTTACAAATATTTGCAGTTATTTGGAAGAAAACTCTGTATTTTAAGGACCAAAGATGCTTTATAAATATATATATTTTAAATAATTTTACAGTGATTCCCTGTTTTGTTAAGTTACAGATCATATCTATAAAAGAAATTTTAATAATTTCCATGTTGACTGACTGAAAACCGACAAAACTAATCTAATGTCCACGTCCAAAAGTTTTACAGATAGAATTTAATTATTTTACACTGTCTGACTATAAATGTACATTATTTTACTGTATTAAATCAACTACATGTCTAATTAATTAACAGATATTTGCAGTTATTGTAAGATTTTTTTTAAATATAGATTTTAAAGGTTACAGTATTCCATCCTTTTAAATGTGTGTTGTTGTTTTGCTGCCACATTTCAACGTTATTTATTTTACAGTTTATAGTCCATATAACATTGACACACATAAGCAGCCATAGAGTCCTTGATAAGACTCCAGAACAAACCTCTTCATGGTTTTATTTTTTTTGTGTCCATATCAAACAGAACCTGTTGTCTTACTGCTTTAACGTCACCGAACAAAACCTAATTAAGTCACCAGGACACTCACCTGTTCGGTCTGCTGTGCTCCAGGTGACACAGCGTCTGAATAAACTCAATATGAACTGTTTTAAAAGCCGCTTTAACAACTTTCGTCAAATTCCTCCATTTTGGCGGTGACGCAGCTCTTAATTAGACGAGGCTCGTCCTAACTGCGCATGCGTCGGAGCTGACTGACCTAATTAAAGCCTCTAATTGATTCAACCTGGATGAGAAATAATGAACTTCGCACGGAATAAAAGAAGGCAAATAAAAGGCAGAACGTTAAGAATGAAGAAGTTTATTGTGTTTAAGTAACCTCTGTGCTTGAACGTATGTGCTTATTTGCAGAAATAAATACCCTGTTTACACAAATAAAGTCTTAATATTCTTAAAACAACTGAACAGAATTCTGCATACAACATGTGAACAGCCAATATAGGTTTTTCTAATGTCCTTTATAAGAATTTTGACTTAAATATATTGAATGAAAATTTTAATTCCAACAATTTGCCAAATAAATATCCATATAAGTTGTCCTATTTCTACATGTCTGTTTAATATTTTACAAACTCACAATAGAAATGTTTATTTTGCCAATATAGATGTATATTTTCATGTAGAGGTCTTTGGCAGTAGTTTTGCTTTGCTTAAACTCAGGAAAAGTTGTGGTTTTTTGCCTCTTTTTTAGACATAGACTTGGGTTTCTGCTCTCAGGCCTCTCCTCTTCTACATGTTCTAACAAAGACTTCAGCCTCTTGTGGTTTCTGATCCTCTTGGAGAGTTTCAGCCCGTCGCTCTGTTTCTGCTCCTCCGGTCTTATTCTCTCCTCTGTGGGAAGAAACAGCGTTGAACATATTCTACTCTGCCTCCCGGACGTCCAACAGGAAGTTTAAACTGAAGCTCTGGCAGGAGTTTCAAACCTCCAGCGTAGTTTGGCCTGTGAAGGTTCTGTCAGTTCACTCAGATGGAGCGTGCAGTTAGAATAACACGTATATGATCTTTTGAATGCATTTTTCTGAAAGTGTGTGGAAATTAAACTGTGTGTTTATATTAAAAGTGAATTTAATATATCATTTCCTAATAGAGACACGTAAACTATTTGTGTTTAAAGACAAACAGCGTGTGTTGTGTCGTCTTAAAACTACAAAAATAAGGTTTTCTGGAGTGTTTTATCCATAAAGCAGTGGATGCTGGGAGATTTGCTAATATTCTGTTCATTCCTCATTTAAAAAAAAATCCATTAAACTCCTTATTTTAAGCCAAAAAATGTCAGTGAAGTCTTCTGTTATCAAGCTCTGCAACACGCTTAAAATTAAATATAGAAATGTCTGTATTGAAATCATATAAAATGAATAGAACATGTTTTTTTATGAGCTTTACAGTAATTCTAAACATTGAAAAATGTAGATTCAATCAGATTACAGATAGCAAAGGAGTGAAACTGAGCTTATAAAGTCAAACTTGTGGATAAAAACCAACCAAATATTGCTCCATTTTTATTATATTTATGAGAAACTTCACAGAAATTCAGAGAGATGTGACGTTTACGACCGTAACGTTGTACAGAATGAATGTTTTAGAGGCCTGGCAGTCCCAGAAGAGGCAGAAGAACAGAAGAGGAGCAGAATTATGGTAACATCTGTCGTGCAAACCACTTACAGGATTCAGACCGTTTGTAGTACCAACCAGCCGTATTTCATTTTTAAAATCCTGGGAAGAACGGACATCGTGGCTGATATGTGTGATGACGTTTTGGAAAGCACTCTTGGACCAAAACAACCTGAGATGATATTCAGGAAGACGAGAGACTTTCAGGCGTCCCTTTTGCAAATCACATTTTGGCCCACGATGTGAAAATTTTAATTCTTTAAACTAATAAATACAAATATAATCCCACCTGTCTCCTATAAATTAAAATAAGCAAATGACTAAAGACTAAACTCCTTTTTTCATGACAGCAGTAAAGGTAATGTGACCTTATCTGACAGAAACCTGTGCATCCTTCTGTTACTTCTGACCAAACAAATGCATAATACACTTGAGTATTAATGTAGTTTGTTTAGTGAAATCATATCATTTTAAAACTTCCTTTTATGCGGTAAAAGTCCTGAACTGTTCATTACAGACGTCGGGAATGAAAAGAGGATCCCTCATAGTGGGAAATGATCTACAACATATTGTAGAAAACAGAACATTCAACCCATTAGAGTACATTTAATAAAAAAACGTGTCTTTAGAGGACACTATACAAATATTTTAAACAAACACCTCAAACAGGGAGGCAACACAAGATGTAGAAAATGTTTCTAGGTACAGTAAATAACCATATGTCTGCATACACACTATAAAGTATCATAGATACATACTCATGTTTACAAATAGACTTCTTGTAAAGCTTATATATCCTATTAATACACCCTCATATACAAAAAAAAAGCCCTCATAGGAATCATGATTCCTGTTATTTGTTGTTGGACTGTGCTCTGCTCTGTGCTCAGCTTCACCACAGGTCGGGCTCCACCCACACGATCTCCTTCTGCTCCTCCCAGATGACGGTGCGCAGGCTGGTCAGCAGCGACGTCTGATCGCACCACGAGTCCGGAGCCACGTTGTGGTACAAACATGGCAGCTTGTCCAGCAGCGGCTCCTCGCTCCTCGAACACGTCAGCAGCTGGTCCTCCGACTGACCGTGGCGCTGCAGCTTCGACCTGGAAGTTACAGAGGAATAATGTCAATAAACGACAACACAGAGGGTGGACTACACTTTGTCTTTGTTGGTGTTTTGGTTGTAGATTGTCAAAATGTGGACAACGTGCCCTCATGTCAGTGCATGTTTTACAGGCGCAGCAGTTTCATTCAAAGGCTTTAATGTCATAAAGCAGCAATAATAAGTTATCAGTGCAATGAAATTCTTTGTCTCCATCCCTCTTTTGCATTTTGAATTATCCGTTTTGGCAACCTTTGATCCGTAAATCTAAGCAGTTCGTTACTGAGTCAGAGAGAATATTTGTTCCAAAGTTAAAGAAATTCCCTTTAAGCGACATGAGAATGGGACTGAAGGACCAACGACCAATGTTTTCCTCTCAGGGATCAATAAAGTATCCTGACTCTGACCTAAATATAGCCTGAATAGTGAATCTGGTTAGAGAACAGCTTCTATCAGTGCAAAGGCGCAACAGCAGAAGTACCTGTTACGCAACAAACAAGTGAAAAATTAACAATCAAGTCAATCTAATTACACATTTATGTGTCAGATATCAGTGAAGTCACCGGTTTCACCTGAGCACACATTCCTGCACTGGTGATTATATAAACATGATATCAGAGTCATGAGGTGCAGCTCTGGATGTGTTTTGTGAAAAGATAAAGGATTTACCTCAGTTTACGTGCGCTACGTGCAGTCTGGCCGATGTAGATGATGATGGGGAAGATCTGAGAGCGGTGCAGCCGACGCACACAGTCGAGGCCTAGCGGCAGCACACAGTGGATGCCCTGCAGGGTGCAGAGGAGGGAAAAGGGAAAACGGGTTAAAAAGGTTTTTAAGTGAGCTCAGTTTTAGAGCGTTACTATAAACAGAAATAGATTTTAACCTACTGAATCCTGGCAGGACTGAAAAGCATGTTGTCTTTAAAAAAAAACTGCCAAAATGACAGCAAGTATCAGAGCCAGAAATAGTAAAAATAGAAAAAGTCGTCAGATTTTAAACTTCACAACATACTTTTAAGTCGTCATGTGTGACTTAAATTAGCAAAAATAACCAAATCTAAGCTTTAAATTGTACTATTTTCTTTAAAACCCTTTATTTTACAATTTTTTTTTCCCCCCTAAAAACATATACTGCTTGCACGAATTAGAAAAAAATATTCTTTGGCACAAATGAGAAATGTGCTGCTCTTTTCTTCCCCCTGTACTGTGTGTTATTTTCTCTTCTGCTGCTGTAACACTTCACATTTCCCCGCTGCAGGATCAGTAAAGGTTTGATCTATCTAATCTAATCTAATCTAATCTATCTATCTAAAGCCTTGACTGGCCCAGTGACAACCCACAATCACATGATAAACATTCAGAGCTATTCGTCTGAACTGCAGGCTGTGTTTACACAAAGCAGAGAGGAGACAGAAGAAAAGAAAATAGTAAAATCTCTATCGCATGTAGAGACACCACAAAAAAATGTGGACACATTCTTCTCAACTTTGTGGAAAAAAAATAATCAAAGAAACACAGCTTTTGTTGTGTCTTTGGTATCACATATGGCATCATAGCTGCGTCAAAGTGCACAGAAGACATGTTTTTATTCTCTCTACTTCTAGTCACGGTTGTTCTGTTTCCATAAAGGTGCACGACTTTATATTGGAGTAAAGAAATGAGGCCACTAAAAATATGACAGGAGTACAAAATACTCTGCTGAGAGTTCAGAGGGTTAAAGCATCATCATGATGTTGTGATGGTAAAATCAAATGCAGCTTTAAACTGATGATGGCGTGAAAAGTAAAGTCTTTGGAAGTTTGAATGTTGGTACAAAAATAATCTCTGCACATGCATGTGTGAGACTCAAGGGAAAGCTGGGGTCATCTTTCTTTAGCTGGCCACAACCTAAAAGCCTCTTTCATGGATCATTCTCAGCTTTGTGACTCTCCATCCTTCACTGATAGCAACCAAACACAAGCCCCAGTGTTCAGCTGAACGTTCTGACCTTCTTCATGACTTTCTCGACGCCCTGCAGGGTGTAGCAGCAGTGTCCTTCCTGCTCACACTCCTCCAGGATCTCGGACCTCTGCAGCCGGGCGGCGTGTTCGCTGGAGCTCAGCACCTCTGAAGAGCAGAAAAGAGATTAAGCTCCACGTGATGTTGTGCTGTGCAGTATTTGGTTTTCTTCTGGATCCTATGTTTTTTTCCCCCCTAAATAGTATTTGTTGTTGTAATGAATAAACTTTCCCTAAAGGTCATTAAACTTTTATGTCACCTTATCACATGAGGGGACACATTTATCCTTTATAGCCTCCGTCGTTTCTATCGCTGTTTATTTACAAAGTTTGTTTCCTTCCTGGTCTGCAGCAACAGAAAGACCCATAAAATATTCAGCATGGTACAGTACCAGACTGGTTGTTTACTGAGCTGGCAAAACATACTTACATTACAACATGACATCGGACACAGAGGAAGAGACACAAAAGCAATCTCACCAATAAAACACGATATGTAAAGTCTGACAGGCTTATCTGTCTGCTCAGGAAAGTGCATCCTTGCTTTCCATCTAAAACATTGTCTACTCTAGCGTGTGCTGAATTGAAACGGTTTAATGTCAACATATAACAATGCAGTGTTTCTTACCCGGCTCACACAGCTGGAAGCCCTGCCAGCCTGCCAGCTTCTTGTCCAGGATGCGTCCGAGGACGGTGGGCAGCAGCAGGACGGGTCTGCAGACGGGTGGATAGTGGGGGGTGACCAGGGTGTAGGGCATCAGGGTAACACAACCTTTGGGTGCAGACGCAGCGCCTGCAGGGAGAGGAACATACACCGTCAGTCAGGGTCAACATTTTCTATGTTACAGCAGTGAAGCAGACTGTTCTGTACCTGAATCTAAACTCTTGTTCTTCTCGCCCTCCACGCTGACCCACAGTGGGTTCCTGCCCAGACGCCCGGTGCTGACAATCCTCACGGCCTTCTGTTTATTCTGAGTCACCGCACGAAACACCTGATGAGGAACATTCCCAGGAGTGAGTTAGCACGCCGACAGTCTGGATCAGGATGCTGAGCGGTAGTAACCTAACGTTATTTTCACCTTTTGACACTTCTTTGTTTGGAAGCTCATGTCTTCAATGGCTCGAATCAGGAGTCGCTGTGCTCTGTGACAGTGGAAAATCCGTTAGTGAGCATTTCAGTTTGTTTTTGCTTTATCGGGAGTTGAACAGCTTTTCTGAATTGGTTTAAAAGCAGTCATGAATACACAACAAATCCGCATCATATTTCTTATACAATCCCCTCCAACTTTGTAAAGTATATCTGTGAAATTTTAATGCAATCCAATCCAATGTCTTTGTAATGAATTCCACTTTTACAAAGCTTCTGGTTTTAGTTTTTGTTAATATTGTAAAATAAAAAAAAAGTGATGATTTTGATGTCACTGAGGTCGTAGTGAGCGGTGCTACTGTACTAAACATTTATAAGCATTTCTAATATTTTGTCCACCCCGTTAGCATACATGCACTCAGGGCGCTAACACCTTTATCAGTGAGGCAGGAAAAAACTAACATAACTGCAATGTGGGAGAAACAGTAAATAGTGCAATTGGGGAATCAAAGCTGCAAATTCAACACTAGTAGTGCTGTACAATAACCAAATGAGCCAATAGGCCCCTGCTGCTCTGAAAAAGACTTGTGTTTGATGGCAGAGCGATGCTGGTTACCCACTTTGACAAGGAATAACAGAGCCTACGTACACGTGTCATCCAAGGATAACAAGAAGCGGCTCTGACATCCCTCCTCAGTGCACCAACCTGTAATAATTGGGAACAGTTCCACTCTGGAGGTCCAGCAGCTGACAGGGGTGGACCTGGCTGGCGTACCACGTGTCCTCTGTGCCTGCAGGTCGAGTGTTCGTCACGTGCAGGATGTCGTTGCAGGACACGGCCAGGGTTCCTCCAGGACCAGCGGGGAGAGACATGTTGACGCGAACGTAGAAGGAATCTCCAGAAGATGTTTCGTTTCTCTGCAGCTGCTGCAGCAGAGCTTCATAGTCTGAAGAAAAGGACAGTAAACCCACTGTAACAACACTGTGGAATACTGAAACTAAAACACTGAATACACACAATGTTGACGAGCTTTTATTAGTGGCTGTGCACTGTGACTTTAGCGGTTGCAGTCAGGTTCTACATCAGGTATTGTAGATTAACTGTAGTACCTAATTGTGCCACCAGGTGGAGCTTTGTTTTTTTTTTTCCTGTAGCAACCAGAGGAGGTGGTGACTCTCCGTTAGCAAGCAGAGAGCATTGTGGGGGATTTGCTAATAAAGGGGCACCATGACAAAGTCTTCTGTGAGCTTTAATGAGCTCCATGATGATAAATTATTTAAATTCCCAACATGTGTCATAACATCAAAACACATTATTTTTCTCACACTGTATGTTGTTGCAGCATCTCTTCTCACGCTCAACCTCAGACCTCTGAGCACAGGGCTGAACCCTGAGCAGAAGTGGCTTCAGTGAGGAAATAATGGCTGCTCTCTGTTTGACGATGTGGCCAATGTGTAGTAAGAGCGAGCAAAGCCTGGACTTCAACAGAAGCATTTCAGGCTGGTAAGGAGCGATGGTTTTTTGTCACAGAGAATAACATTGCCTTTTGTAAGTTTGCAGACATGTTTTTTTAATGGACACCAAACTTTTACACACTAAAGGAAAGAGAACGACCCAAAAAGCAGATCATGGACTGTTTAAAGTTCACCTGTTGGTACTCAGTACTTAGCCCACCTTACCCAATAACTGCATGTGTCTTATTTACATGTACAAGAATAACCTGAGCAGTATTTAATCCCTTTAATCCCTTAATCATAGGGAAGTTAGATACTGCATTGTCTATTTTACAATACTATATCCTCGCTATGTAATGCCAGACAGCCTCACCCACTTCCGACAAAATGGTAATAGAACTATATTACTAGCTTCTCTACAGAAGCAACCACTAACAGCTGACTTCAGGGTTTAAAAACTGAGGAAGGGGCTGAATTTTTTTGAAAAACAAACTCCCATGTATGATTTTAAATGTGCACAGCTTTGTTTTGTTTTTAACCAGGTTACCATCGCTTTAATTATCTTTATTTTCTTTTTCTTCAGTCTGACAGTTTTATACTGAAGCTGCATTCTTTGCATTCTGCAAACAGAGACCGCCTCACAAACAAAGCAAGCTCATCAACATTATATTCTATTGTTGTTTCCTCGTCTCACAATATGAGAAACTAGGAGTTTCCTCACGTGGCAGCTCGCCGTCGTTTTAATCTCCAGAATAACAATGTGCTTCCTGGAGGTTTCATATCAGCTAAAACCATAAACTTTTATTTTCCAGCTAAGACCCAGATATAGTCTGTGGGACAAACACAAAGTATGACACAGCACGGCCGTATAACGCTGCATGTGTTTATGTGCGTGTTTGCAGCAGCAGTAAACTGATTTGGCTGTTTGAGTAGAATCTGTTATCAAGAAGAAGAAAGAAGCTGGTGGATCATTTTGGCTCTAAAACAGGAGAAACGTTTCAGAGTGGGATGTCACATACTCTCTAAAATGGTGTGGCAGTTGTTTATGATGACGCTAATATCTTGCCTGTATAGAGTTTATAAAAGTTTTTCATGTACATGCTGTGGTACGTACCGTCTTGTCTGGGCCGGAGGGACAGGTGGCAGATACCTGTGACCTGGCCGAGAGCCCACATGGCTTCCTCTAACGTGGAGTCCTCCAGCACCATCTTCAGAGCTTTGTGGTTCTGCTCGTATTTCACCTGCAGAAAGGCAGTATGTTGAGAAACACCTTCACAACAGGCAGAATGATAAAAATGACTGTTTTCCTGCACCCACCTCCACTATCTGAGCCCCTGGGCTGATGCCCACAGTATGGGCGCCGCTCCCCTCAGTCACCTGGTGCACAAACACTCCGGTCTTATTGCCCCCCACCACTGCCAGCTGGCTGAGCAGTTCTCCGCCCTGGAAGGAGATGCTCAGAACTCGGCCGTTGACTCGAATCGCTTTTGGACGAGAACGCACCAGGAAGGGAGGGGCTAAGGTTCTTGGCAGGCTGGAGAGACGAGAGACGAGAAGGATGGATTTACTCAATGCTTCAGTAAACACTTGGATTACTTGTAGGAAAACAGGATTTTAGTTTTTGTAAAAAGGAAAAATGTTCCTTCACACTAAAAACTGAAAACTATCAAGCTTATATTATACAGAATATACAGTTAGGGGAATAACATTTTAGTGGTGATGGCTCTGAACTAAGACAGTGTTCGCGTGATTCGGTTCATTTTGTCCACTCTGATTTTCTTTTTTAGTTTGTTTTTTAGTCTTTTTTTGATTGTTTTTTTTTTTGGCTTTGTTTGTTTCTTGTGTTGTTTCGGTTTTCCTTTGAGTCTTCCTTGGCGTCTTTGTTGACGTGTTTTTTTCCGTTTTTTTTTTCGTTGGTGGTTTTCCTGGCGGGCAATCTGTCAGATTTGCTCGATGGGCCACGACTCCAGGAGACCACCAGCTGATAACATGATGTTTCTGAGAAAGACTGAAGTGAAACATGTCATGGTAAAAACAGCTTCTATCTAAAAATACTCATTGTCTGATTAAAAAAAAGAAACCTTATAACTAAGACAGTGTTTATGAGCTTAAGATGTTGAATCTCATCTTTAGTTTGAGGTCTTTAAATTAGATAACAGCGTCAGTTTTGATCCAGATATTTCAACAAACACTTTACAGACTGCCGTGAAATTAGACATTCATATTCCCCAGAAGATAATTATCTCAAAGTGCTGATTATTATTACTTTTTTCCTAATTTCTCACCAGCAGGTCACAATCTTTGGTTCAGAGGGAAATTTCTCTGCAAGCATTCGATGACTCACGATGAGATTTGAGGAAGTGTCGTGTAATTTTTGTTTCCAAAAGGTCACCCTTTAAATTTGCCCAATAATTCCGTTAATCAGTTAAATATCTGCAAAAAGAATCACATTCCCGTCAGCAACAATTGCTAAAACTAATTGCTCCGATGGGGCTCAGCTTGGTAACATTAGCAGTAAACGCCTACATGTTGCAGCTGTGTCCATTCACACCTCACAGCACAAATGTCATTAGAAAATTCACGTCATTCTAAATAAAGCCATATTGAATATGTATCCACAAATTCTACACATTTTCTAAAGTCAGTGACCCACAGATATTAGTGGACACTTGGCATCTTGCTGGTGATGCGCTGCCAGAACAACATTGCAGCCACGTTTACATTTGCAAGAACGACAGATGTTCTGTTGGGCTGAGGTCAACCAGCTGACTGGGGTGGCTGAGCACATTGTACTGTTGGGAGATAAAACTCAGCGCAGTATGAATTCCTCAACCTGACATCTAAGTTGAGTAAAAAAAAAAACAAGCTATAATCGCCATAAAAAAAAAAAACTGGCACTAGCTGGGGCTGCAGACTGCAAGATGAAAGAAAACATCTGTGAGCATGGAGTTAAAAAGAGGCCATTTTTTGCTACAGGAGTTTTTCTTTAAATCAGAATCAGAAATGATTTATTGATCTTGAGGGGAAATGGCTTTTTTTACAGTTGTTCCCTTTAAAAGTTTTAGAAATTCAAGCAGCAGAAAAAATACAAGAGAAACATGAGTCGAAAAATATGTCCTCAAAATGTAGACATAAGTAGAAAAGCATAAGCATAAATTGTGTAAATGTATATTGTACTAGGAAAATAAGAATATAAGTATACGCTTAATAAATAATAGAATTATCACTGTGTTATTGCAAAGAGAACTAGGTGTTATTGGAGTCAGTATTTTAACATCTGCATGCTGGTATATTAAAAGTGACCCACTTTCTGATTAACCTGCATGTGCTCTTATAGTTTATCCTATATCACCAATGATTGTTAAATCTAAGTTAATACATGGCTAACGGGCAGGGATGTTGTGTCCAATTAACCAGCTGCGGATTATTGATTACCAGCCTCCTGTATCTCCTTCCATCCTCTGTGTTAACCTGCATTACATTCACTGCATGACTGACCTTAAGCATATGAATGCCCTTCAGTTTACAGAATGCGCAAAGTCATGTAAACTGGCATCTGTTCCACATCTCAAAAATGCATCGTCACAGAAAGCTGTTGATTTGTGTTGATGTTCGTCTGGTGGATTGTCTCACCCGTACGAGCTGGAGCCACAAGAAGAGGAAAGCCTGGGTGTCTGTTTGTCTTCACTGCCCACTAAACAAAAGAGAAGCTGTTTAATGATCTGGCATCAGGGTTGTTTCCCAGGAAATAATATGCCAGGGTTAATGTGTCACTTTACAGTCTTGGAAAACATCCAGCAGTGTATAAAAGCTAACGAGGACCCAGCTAAACATCAGCAAAGCACTGCTCGCTCTGCACAGAAACACCAACACTCCTTTAAAGTGAGCTCATGTTTTCTATACGTACCACTGGGCAGGAACACAAAGTCATCCAGTAGATAATCAGCCTCTGCTGCCTCCAAGCTACAGGAGAAAACAGAAACACTTACACAAACGCCACTCACAGATTCAGCTCGTGTGTTTCTCTTTCCTGCACTTACAGATATGTGCACACTCAATAATAGCATTAAGTATGTCAGACTTTCATGAGGATGTGAGGTAACTATCATGTCATGCCACAACGCAGGCTGGTTTTCCGGTTACAGGTTGTAATGACTTCTGTCAGCACATATAGAATCACAAAAGTTGCCTGAAGCTTTAACACAATAATGGAGGAATCTGAGTCTGTAGAAAAACCTGCAGAGTCTATTCACGGCGTGCTTTAAATAGGATTCGTCAGGCTCCTCCTGCTTGCAGATTTCTGCTTTGTATGTTTTACACTTGAACGCACTCATTTGCGTCTTTTTTTGGAATCAGGTGACATATAGTTTAGTCCCTCTTGTTGCTGTAAATCAATAATCCACCTGAAACCTTACAGCAGCAGAGAGGAATGCAGAGGTCGTGACACCTTAAATTCATCCTTCCTTCTGGGAGTCTGTTAAAATGCTGCCCCACATCCTTGTCAGTTGGTGGGAATGACGTGTATTATATTAAAGAATCCAAATATAAGCTATGCCTACAGTGACACAGACAGTACGTAAACACAGACACACCTGCTGTCTGCGTATAAAGCTTCCTTCCTCCGCCGGATGGACTCTGGGCTTGGCGGCTCAGCGTTTCGGGATCGGACGCTACTTGCTGCGACATCTTCACACTACACATGTGTGCAAATACAAATTTAAAATCGATACTGTAAAAAAAGAAAGTGATGTAACCGAGACGAAAGTTAACTGCGGCAAAATCGTAAATCATGAATGTTGGAATAACAGCTTTGGGACATTCAGGAGAATGAACAATGTCATGCTTTGACGACACAGACGGTACTTTCTGGCAAGATTAACAACATCTCATGGTATTTGTTGATAATACAGACAACTTTTGCCAGATTTAGATTTACAAGGAAATACAATAAATTAAAGTGATGATTTAGATCTAGAAATATGTGACCAAGCATTCATTGTTAAGCTTGTTGAAAGCATTGCTCACTGCCCAGCCGTTAAGGCTAATCTCGCACACTTACTCACCTCTGAACTGCTGGGACTCAGTGACAAGGGATTAACTGCATTACTGCGGCAGAGTCTGCGTCTAGCTGGACCTTGGAATTCTTCACAGCTGGATCTCGGGCTCTCCCAGGCGACCTCCGCCTCCTTTTCCACCGACACAAAGCAAGCAATGAACAAAAAACCTTTCTGTATGCGTTGTGTTTGTGTGCACGCTGACACGTGTGTGCAAAATTACATCCGAGCTCTGCCGTTGTTGTTTGGAGCTGCGCGTCGCCTGGAGGCTGAAGACCTTTTCCTGCAGCTCCACCAGCTGGGACCTCAGGGTGTCCTTCTCAGCCAGGATGCGGGCGATCATGGCCTGGGCCTCGTCTCTGGACAGGTATGCCTAAAAGCAGAAGAGCCATTCAAATTGATCATTCTTAGTGTACACAGAACTGACTCACAGACACACCTTATTCATGCAGACAAACACCATTGTGCCAAGTTTGCGCCTCATGTAGAAAACACAATGTCTCCACGATGGTGAAACTTGTTTCGCGCCGTTGGAAACTTAAAACGTAGATATGCACATTTTAGGCAGGGATTGTTTGAATGAAGAAGTATTTGTGCGCGAGCTGGCTGCCAACAAGAAGTGTGGTATGCAGGATGTTGTCAAAGAGGCGTCAGGAGGCAACACGCTTCTGTCTTTTAGCACATTCTTGTAAACAAAACTCTGGAACAATAGATAATAGAAAC